>NC_016088.4:48705406-48931662 GCF_000004515.6 Glycine max
ATTAAATGATCTTTTGTGCTAACTTTGTGTCACTTTATTTATAACTTTGCTCCTATATAAATCTGGATGAGTTTTCTAAGACAAGACAAAATAGGCTTCCTGTCACATTACTTAGTATGTTTGATTTCTCAGCTCCAATCTGTTTTCCAAGGAATTCAGCATCTACCAACTATTTCAATATTAATTTTATAATTCAAGAGAAAAGAATTTACCATAAGCAAGCATTATAAAATTCTGTACTAGAGACGCGTTAAAGTTGTGCATAAGGAAAGTGGTTTTTATTAATGATTTTTCTTATCTAATCAGTTGGCAAAACTATCACCTGATGACATGAAAGTTATCAGTAATATGCAACTTCTGGCGGGATCATCAAACAAGAAATCATCTGCTGCTGGTGGTTTCTCACTCAAGTTCAGTAACCAGAAGGTAAACATATATATATTCACTTCACACTTAAAGTACCTATGTAGTACCTACTCCCTTGTATAAAATCAATTAAAACAAAAATATTTGAATTGTGGATTCCTTTTCGTTAAGGATTTTAAATATTTTAGGCTGAGGCTGATATTTCTCTTGCATGCCCTTGTTGATAACTTCTCTTTCACACCAAATTATCTGTAAATAAGGGTTGTTTTTCTTGCATAGACAAAACAAGCAGCGCGCAAAGATCGTACTGAAGAGGAAGAAACATGGCAATTATTTCGATTTTATCCCATGTTAGAGGTACGACTAAAGATCATGAAAGCCTTGCTTTGGTGAATACAACTAAGTAATTTTCTATAGCCTTTTCTTTTCCTTTAACCAAAGAAATGTAAAAGTAATTCTTGCCAATTAAACAAGGATCAAGGGACTTTTCATTCACTAAAGTTCTACTACCTATAGGCAACGGCTTTATTTTCATGTCGTGATTGTGTTAGAAATAATCTGAGTAAAACTTACGGAGATTCCATACGAAATCTTTTTGTTTGCTTAAACATAGCAGGACTTGTTTCAAACATTCTTCGTTTTACTGTATATGACCAAATGCAATTTATAGATGGAATTGTGTTTATTAGGAGCTCATTGAAAATCTCATCAAGGGTGAATTGCCAAAGAATGAATATTCCTGTATAAATGAGCCAAGTCCTAGTAATGCCCGAGGTTCTGTTAGAATCAGACAACAGACCCAGACAGCTCCAACCACTGCTCCTCATTCAATGAGATCTAGGAGGACTGCAAACTGGGGACGAGCTCGTACTTCAGATGATGGATATTCAAGGTGACATGAACTATTACATCGACTGAAATTTGTTTCTTTACCAGAAACAAGTTGTGCTTTAAAATGATTTTAGTTTCAATTTCAAGTTCCAACCCTGATTTTCTATTTTTTCCTAACTTCAATAGTGACTCCACATTGAAGAATGTGACTACTGATTTCAAAAGGATGGGCAAGCGAATCTTTGTGTTTATCATTGGTGGGGCTACTCGATCAGAGGTAGAGTATGATAGAAAAAAAATGACTTAATAGCACTTTTAGTCCTCTAGGTATTGTAATCTTATGATTTTGGTCCTTCAGGTTCCAATTTCATGAATTAGGCCAAAGTTTGGCAATCATGTAATTTTGGTCCTTACATCTCTTATTTGATATTTAACAAATTTTATTGACATATAATGACATGATAATTGTCATTCAATGTCACATTAACAAAATTTATTAAAATATTTAACTGAAGATTGAGAGAGTGACCAAACTTTTACAATTGTGATATCTTTAAGGATTCAATTTGTACAATTGGAACTTGTGAGACTTGGAGACTAAAGATACTATTAAGCCAAAAAAAATAGTAAATATATCTTGGATGTTGCAATTGTAATCTTATACTACTTCTATTGTCATTTTCAGCTGCGAGTTTGTCACAAGTTGACACAAAAATTAAAAAGGGAAGTAATCCTAGGTACTACTTCCATGGACGATCCTCCACAATATCTTACGGTAATAAGTCCTTATTCATTTTTGCACATTTTCTCACAATGAGTAGTATAGGGCTCTGTGGCTCTCATCATGCATATTTTTATTTCAGCAATGTCCTGATTATATTTGTAGATCATCATATAGGTGCTTTATGATGTTGAAGGTTGAATTAAATCCATCTCAAACGATTTCAGTTTATATTGCCAAAAAGATTTCTGATCCAACTAACATGATTAAGTGAGCTTTTGAACTATTATGGTGATTCTGCAGTTACATGTTATACTATCACTTTCTTGAGTCTGAGGCTTCTATCCTGTATTAATTGGGACTCCATTTTAAACTTTGGGGGCTGAAAACCAAACATCTTGTTAATTAACCACAAGGAGCTATTTAAAATATTTTCAATGCAAAAACAACAAAGTGAAACAAATATGGATCTTAAAAAGGAAATATAGAGGATGGAAATTAAAACAGATATTTTATTAATAGACACATTTTAATCAAAATATATTTGAAAGAATGCTATGAAAAGAATAAACATGTTACTGCTACATCAAGTGGATCACTTACATAGTGTTGTAGATGAGAGAAAGAACACACCCTCTAGAGAGAAAAACGAGAGAAATGAATTAGAAATGTTATTAATCACAATTCACGCACTCACTATGTTGCAATACAATTGATAACGAGTAGGAAAGTGTATAATTGAAGTAGCTGCTGATATTTATTTGTTTATTTTATGTTAATTTTCATTTTCCTGATGTGGTGAATGTACAGAAATTAAAGTTATTGCTCGACAGCAATGTTACACAGCGGGATGGCCTCGGGATATAACTTGTTTCTAAAGACTGCTAATTACAGCAGGTTGGCAATATCCTTTTGTAACAATGATAATTATCCATAATTGTTTAGACATTAGAAAGTTTATACTCTCTTGACAAGGGATAAACACAGTGGGCCCTTTCAATTTTGTTTTATGCAAATTTTGTTAAAACACCACTCCACTCTCATATATATACCAAGGACATTTTTTCTTTTGAGTGTATACGATGGACATCTGTTGTAAGCTGTTGAAGTATATGTATTCATTTGACACATTTCAATTTATGAGAAAAAAAAATACATTAAAAATTTAACAGGAACAAAATTCAATACTTTTAATTTTATAAAGATGAAAAATACATTTTAGTCTTTATTTTTTTAAAAGTTAAACGCTTTTTTTTTAAAGTAAAATTCCCAAGTTTTTAGAAAGTTAGAAGTAAAATGCACCAAATTAAATTGTTAGGATAAAATTCACCAAAAATTAAAAAATTTAGGATAAAAAGTGCAATTAAGTTTAAATTTTATTTATTTGTAAAAATTTTGAATTGATTACCCATCTAATACCATTAAAGATGTTTGTTTCACAACATCTTCTATTATTGGGAATATAAAAGTGAGAATATTTATTTTTATGTTTTCTAAAAGGTTATAAAAAAAATTTGGGTATCTTTTATTTTCATGATGAAGAGTGAGAAAGTGATATTTCTATCGTAATATATGAAATTTTGTATTACACATGTGTTTTTTATGTTTACTTATTTTTATTTAAATTATTTTAAATTTTATAAATAGTAAACTACCATTTTATTCCTTGAAATTGCCAAGTGTTTTTACAGTAGTCCTTAAAATTAGATAAATGTTAAGCAGATTTCTAACCTTAAAATTTGTTAGTCATATTACTTCTCATGTCTGATTTCATTAGGAACAATTTACTAAAAGGCTAAATAACCAATTTAGTCATTTATTTTTTTTATCAGTTTAGTCTTTTATCTTTTAAAAAGCTCATTTTAATACTTTATTTTTTTAATTGATTCAAATTGGTCCTTTTGTCAATTTGGAGTTAACACCGTTAATAATATTCAGATACTAGTGACTAGCTAAAACCCGTCACAAAACAAAAAATAAGAAGAAGCACTCAAAGCAAGTTCTTGACAAAATTCACAAACCCTAATCTTCTTTCACATCAAACATCCCACAATTGATCATGGACATGTTTATTGTTAGGATTCGGTGGCTTAGACAGTGGAGTTGGGTTTAATATATTTTCCCAATTTAGGGTTTCCCTTATGCATCCCTTTTCAAGGTTAAGGATCTGGAGGCGGAAAAAGTCATTGATGCTAGCAATGACAAGCATTGGTGAAAGAGGGAATTGGGATCCACGGCAATGAATTATGTAAGGACGATGGATATGCGTTGGAGGGACCAACTGAAGGAGGTGATCTTTTTGTCGTGCATGATGTTAAGGTTGTTGAATGTGGCAACGACAACTGTAGAAGAGGGATTGCATATCTATTAAAAGAAGTGATTTTTAGAGGTTGAAGGTTTCCAATTGGGAAGGGTTTGAAAGAAATTGATGAGAAGCAATTTGATGTCGTAGAATTTTGACTCAATGACTAGGTCTTGGAGATAGATAGTTTTGGCATTTAAGGGAAATTATCAATTATGAGAAAAGAGAGAAGGAGCAAGAATAGTTTTGGGATTAGGGTTTGTGATGATTGTTGAGTGGTTGATAACAATTATGACAACTTTTAGTCGTCACAAAATGAAAATTTCATCCTCAAGGCAAAGGGCAAGCTACTAAGTGGTTTTAAATTTAGGCTTGGGATGACAACTTTTCTATTTGGTACGATGATTAAGCTAATATGGGTCTTATGCACCAAGATGTCCCTTATATAGCCTACCATGATGTTAATATTTATCTTAGGGATATTATGGTTGATAACAATTGGTGCACCAACCAGTTATATACTAGACTTCCATCATATTTCTCATATAAGCTTATTGTAATTGATTGTGTTATTGCACCTACATTCCAAGACCGATGTTTGGTAGCAAAACTTGAGTGGTTCACATACTAGAGCTTCAACTTACTCTTGGCTGGATGAGAATGGTACTTATATATCTTCCTTTGAATGGTCATTGGTTGTATAAAGTTATTGACTTAGTTATATTTCATAATGAACAGTTGTTGTCCTTTCTAAGAATGATTCTTGTAGTATATAGCATTTTAGTACAGTACATTCTAAAGTCCTTAAATAAATAGGTCAATCACTTAACAGGAAATAGTGGCTTACCTTAAGGTGAGTGATCAATGAACCTAGGTCACATCCCTTACAATTTTTTTCTTTTCTTTTGGCCCTTAGAAAAATGCTTCGTTTTTTGAGTCTCTACATTACCATTCTCTTTGTGTGCTTACACGCATAAGTTGGTATTTAAGGATATAGTAAATTGATGTGTTTACTATGTGATTCACTTGGGAGAAGAACCAAGACATACATTATAGAGACAATGTCTCATTTTGCTTAAAGCAAATTTGAGAACACTACACTATGCACACATGCCAAAGAACATAAAAATAAGCCTAAGGTTAGTTAATGATTGAGTGACTTGGACATTTCTGTTTGACTAGCAAGTGTTTTGATATTGCTCATTGGCAGATATAAATTGGTAGTTAAAATCACTTTTCTAAGACCTTTCATTGACACATGTTTTTTTTTTTGTTTAGGCTATGCAGATCAAATTGAGTACTATAAGCTCGACCCTAGTTTTAAGCACATCAAATTAAGTACTATAAAATTAAAGATAAAAATGAGTTACTAAGAAATTATCTAGACTTGAAATCAAATAAGAAATTTTTCTAAGCCCAAGTGTCTTTATGTTGGAATTTTAAATTGATTTCTATTTGAGACTCAACTTAATTGTAACATTCATAAATTTATTTCTATTACTTATATTTATCAAGATTAGAAAACATCTCATAATTGAGGTGTCCCTTTTCTTTTCTTTGTTATCTATATTTTAGTACCTATCAAAAAATCTGTTTAAGAATACTTTCATGCCTTCTCACATGTAACTCCATTTACCAACTAAACTTTTGCTTTTAATGAAAGGAATAACCTAGGCAATTCTTTTACCACTAATGAAATCTAATTAAATTCAATTTCACACTTCATACAATATTTCATTTCAATCACGAGTCATGATATTAACAACAACTATAATATGATTCCAAATCAAACACATTTATGTAAGGAGTTTTTTCCCCTATAGTCAATCGTGTGATGGCTAAAGTAATGACATCAAAATTTAAAACAATTAGATAAATAATAAGCAACCAAATTCATAATTTATTAAAAAAATACTAGGCTAAACCCGTCATTACTTATATGTGAAAACACCTATAAAAAATTAACTAATAGTATACTGTGTGTGATAGGGCATTAAGTTTTTCTTGAAAAACAAAATTAAGTGACCATGTTCTACATGGAGATAAAAAAAACATTGAAAAAGAAAGCAAAAATTATCATAAGTGGTGGCTTCATTGACGTAATAGTATGTCTCTTGTGTGTTTGTATGTATAACATTTGCATATTCAATTTATCATGTCCGCTCCTAGTATATCGACTACCATAACGCATGGAACTGAGCACCATGTTGATGATACTCAAGTTCATCGTTCTCATAACATGTCAAAGGACCATTGACTCCTGGTTATTTTAGTTTCATTATGCCATATTATTTATAAATTTAAACTTTATTAAACTTTGACATTGCATTTTATTAAACTTTGAAAACTTTGAATCAACACTTTATCAATCTTTAAATTAAAACTTTGTTATTAGATATATTTACTCATTATGAATGTCCACTTTTTATTTATGTTTGATTATACAATTTAATTAAAATTATATTTACAGTCAATAATTATTAAGTAGGTCAAAATGTAACATGGAAAAATAAAAAATATAACATTTTTCTTTTAGTGACCAAATCTGCGACCGATATTGTATTTTTAATTAATTTAATGTTATTAATCAAAAATTGAATAGCGACTGAATTAGCAACCAAAATGCATTTTATCCTAAAATTAATTATTACTAGCGACTAAATACTTTCTTTGGTATGCTATTATAAACTTAGCCACCGAATTAGCGACCGAAAGTAATTTTTAAAATTTAATTTTAAAGTTAATTATTCAATTGCGACCAAAATGATGACTGAAAATTATTTTAATCTCTTTTATATTTAAAATTAATTATTCAACAACGACTGAAAATAGTCACTAAATGTTATTTTAAATTATTTTCCATTTAAAATTTTATTATTTATTAGCGACCGAATTCAATACAGAATATTTCGGTTGCGGAACTAATCCCAAGCAAAATAGCAACCAAATATGCAATTACCGAATTTTCTTTTCTTTTGATTGATTGTTTTGGTCGCTATTTAGCGACAAAAGTGAAATTCGGTCGCTAAAGACTTCGCGAGTAGGGTTTTTGCGACACACGTTATTTGGTCACCATTTTGATCATTGATACTTTTAGCGACCAAACTGAACGATTTAAATTCATATTTTTTGGTAATGCTTGGGATCTTGGCTTTAAGGATGTTTGTCGTGAGATGGACAATTTTGAGGTTATTAATATCATTAACTTGAGACAATTCCCTCTCTGTCATCAGTATGTCGTGTTAATTCTCTAGGTGTTCAACTTGATGGATCACCAATGGAACATTTCTTACTACTACAAAAAAGTCTTTCAACGAAAATTCTAAAAGACTTTCAAAGATGATTTTGATCCATTGTTGAAAGTCAAACATTTTCAATGATGATTTTTAAAAGATGTGAAAAACACCTTTCTACATCAGTTCTACCTAAAATTGATGTAGAAATGTGTGTCAAAATTTAATGAAATAAAGAAATGTAAACATAAATATAGTTCTTGCAAATGAAAATTATTGTACCACATTGATTTGCACAAAAGATTTGTTATTGTGCTAAAAGCTTAGAATCAAAAAAAAAAGAGAATAAACCATCAATTTCATTCCTAAAGTATTAACCTCTTATTTAAATAGTCTATAGTCTCTAAAATAATATAGTATATATAAGTGATCTCTAGAGTATTAGAAATCATACCCAATACTCCCTCAAGTATTAAAATACTCTTCAAATTAATCCATAAACGTTTGTAAAAATATTAATATAAGAATTAAGTTGATAGATATTCTACACTTTAGAAACTATTTATATAATTTTATTACTTTAAAGACTATTTTGGAGAGAAGATAATTGATTGACTCAATTGATGATTTTTTAAAAAAAAAATCAAATAAGGGAATAAAGATCAAATTAAGATGAGAAAAATAAATATTGATCATTGAATTTTATTATATGTAGTCAAAATTAAAACTTTTTTTTAAAATAGTCAAGTAATATTAAACTTTCACCATTAATATATAATTATACAACTCCTTTATGTCTTTCCGTCTCCAATAAAATACTCTTTCACTAATTATATCATCACATATATAGATATTAAGTATACACACATACTATAAGCACTTTGACATCACACAAAAGTTCACAAATGGCAAATCCATACATCAACATGATCATGAACTCATGGTCTCACGACTTATTATACTAATCCCAAATGAATATTACTATTCAAACTGTTTCAAAATTATTTAATACTGTTGATTTATAATTTATTTTTCTCTTAAATAATTAAATATTAACGGAAATATAAATATGTAACACTCCTCAATTTTTAACTTCTTTCCTATAAGGTTGCCTTCTTAAATCATGCTCGTCCATTTTAAAATTAAAAAAAAAAATTGAACGTTTATTATTTGTTTTCCATGGTGGGCGAGTGGCTCAATGAAGACATAAAACGACTGCGTTTTGCCAAAAAAATTAAAAGAGAAAAACATTCTGCTTACCCTATTTGTTACACTCACTAAGGTTCTTCTCAGCCTATCCGCCGCGCGCCGCCGCCAAACTCCAACGAAGCACCCGTCGCTGTCGTGCTATTGCAGGTTAGCCGCACTTGTTTCATGATTCCTTTCGTCCTTTGTTTATCATATGAACTATATAGTATCTGAAATTTAACTTATTGATTATGTGACTGTAAGCATTAATTAGTATTTTTTAGAAAGAAAGCATTAATTAGGTTAATTCAACAACCTATGTGTGCATTACATTCTGCACATAAACATAGGTGACGCAATTTGGGTCACTGGAAAATTTTTTGAGCTAGATATGCTTACGTGGCAGTTCTTATAATGGGCTCTGTAATTATAATTCAATTGGAAGAGTGTTTAAGAAAAAAAAAGTACATGTGAAATTTGGAGTTCGAGAAGTCAATTTAGTATGTTCAGTGTGTAATGTGCTGATGTTTTACTTTTCCATCCATGTCTTGTCATATTGTGGTTGCTTTAATCAAAACTCTCGTATGATTTTTGTTTGAAACTCGATGAAATCTGTAGTTGTGAAATTGTGATGGTATGTAAATATCACTTTCCTTTATGAATGCAATGGTATTGAAATTCCAAGCACTTTTTGAATGCTCGTTGGTTTCTTAGATGTAGAAGTAAAGAAATAGTCTATTGTGGTGCTTGTGAATACCGGCGTAGCGGATGGCCGCTATTTTAATATTTTTTTATATATGTTAAATAATATATATATATATATATATATATATATATATATATATATATATTCAAAAACAAAAATATAAATATATATATATATAAGTTTTTAATATTATAAAATTATGATATTATTATATTTATTTAATATTATTTAATTATTAACATTATTATTATATATTAATATTGTTTGACTATCATTTAACTAGATATGTTAAACTTTAAAACAAATATATATATATATATATATATAAATTTTTAATATAATAAAATTATGATATTATTATATTTATTTAATATTATTTCTATATTATTTAATTATTAATATTATTATTATATATTAATATTGTTTGGCTACCATTTAATTAGATATGTTAAGCTTTAAAACAAATATATATATATATATATATATATATATATATATATATATATATATAAAAGTTTTTAATATTATAAAATTATGATATTATTATATTTATTTAATATTGTTTGGCTACCATTTAATTAGATATGTTAAATATATATATATATATATATATAAGTTTTTAATATTATAAAATTATGATATTATTATATTTATTTAATATTATTTCTATATTATTTAATTATTAACATTATTATTATATATTAATATTGTTTGGCTATAATTTAATTAGATATGTTCAATTTTAAAACTATATATATATATATATATATATATATAAAAGTTTTTAATATTATAAAATTATAATATTATTATATTTATTTAATATTATTTAATTATTAACATTATTATTATATATTAATATTGTTTGCCTCTATATAAGCCAACCTTATATATTGTTTTTTTTTTAATCCCCTGGTATATTAAAACCGCGCCGCAAGAAAGCCCTCTCTCTCTTCCTCTCTCTCCCTCCCTCCTTCTCTCTCTTCCCTCTCTCTGGGAAGAACAAAGCAGAAGAAGCAACAGAACCACCGAACCCACTCATACCATCAGTGCTTCGAAGTAGCGGCGCAAAAAACCGCTCCGCAACCCGCACCGCGCCGCTACGCTCCGCCGCGATAGCGGCCACTCCAGCCGCGACCTGAAATCGCACCGCTACAGACGTGTCCGTCGCGGATGGGTTCCGCTCCGCCCCGCCGCTATAGCGGCCGCTACGGCCGCTATTGACAACTATGGTTCTGTGTGTTGAAATAGAAGAATTTAGTGGACTGACGGTTTTATTGTGAGAAATGTGAGGGCTTGTTTGGTGTATACCAAGTCAGTTGATCCTGCTTGTTATGTATTAGTCCATTAGTCTATAGGCTCCTGCTTGATTTCTAAATAAATCGTTATTTTAACATAAGATCAGATCAGTGTCCATTGTTTTAATATTAGCAGTCGTCATTAATAGTGTCTTTATAATTCACTGAAATCCTCCGTTACGTAGGGCATAACTGGTTTCTGAGCATAGCAGAATGGAAACTTGGGAATGTTCTGGAGACCAAATTGAGTTCAATTCTCAAAGGTAAATTACTCACTTTTTTTATGTGTCTTTAATCATCTGAATGACCCTTGCATTTTTTTTGGGTAGTTTGGGCAATAGTGATAGCAATGCACTAATTTTGCCAGCTAAGAGGGTGAGGAAAAGGAAAGGGAAGGAACAGGTAGGGACAGTTGAATTTATTTGTTCATTCAATTTGCATGTTTACAAATTTTGTCTGATCAAATTTCTGCTGACTTAGGAAAATGGAAAAGTCAAATCAAATAAGAAACAAAAATTGAGCAAACCTCAGAAAAGGAAGATGAAGAAGTTAGAGGTTTGTTGGGTGGACAAAAGGGGAATTCTTTTATTATCTTCTCTTCTGTTGTACTGTTTACAGTCTCAGTTTGTTTGGTTCCCTTTGTTTATGTAGGATGACAAGGAGAAGCAACTTCTGCTGGAAAAAGCCATTAAGACATTGAAGTATGTGAATAACTTATTTTCCGGTTACAGTTTCTGCTTTAATGCTGTTTTCTGTGGAAAGCATTAAGTTGTTGATCGAAGTTTGAATTTTTATTTTTATATTATTTTATTTCAGTGAAAACACACTTCCAGAGTATGCATATCCTCTTTTGCTGTCTTCATGCAATATAAATCGGGTTTGTATTGTTAAAACAGAGATAGTTTTATGGAAAAATTATTTAGTGTTGAGGCTATTTGTTTACTGGTGCTATCATCTATTTGTAGGATGAGACTATGAAGGAAAAGCGTAGGAGGGCTGTTCATTTATTAAAAGAAGGATTGGAGGTTTCATATGATGGGCTGTCTAAGAAACCTGAGACGGATGAGATTCATTTAGAGCACGCTGATGAAGTCGAAGAAAATGAAATTCAAATTCAACCCATTAGATCAGAGGAAGTCTTAAATACAACATCAGTTTCTTTGGAGTCCTCTCAAGAACCAGTTCATGGCAATGAAGTTGAAAATTATAAATATGTCTCTGAACATCCTGCTGACATTTCCATTGACAAGCATCTTGATGAAATCAGAAGTTCTACCATGTCTTGTTCTACTGATGAAATAAAAAGCACCAAGTCAAAGGTATAGTTCCTACTCAGATTGCAAGTTAGTATGTATAATCAAGGCACAAGATATAATTCAACTGTGTCATTTGGACCATTGGAGGAATACCCCATAGTTATATCACTTATGTATTATCCGCCACCTTCCTTCTTTTTTGTGTATGCAAAAATTACACATGCTTTCAAAATTTGTTTCCTATTTTGTTAATTTTGAAAGAAATTATCTTGTATATGCAATTCACTATGCTTATATGCCTGTAATGGTAGTTAATTGTTAGTTAATGTGTCCTTTTTTGTTATTAATTGACAACATGATTTATGAGATCCCTTTGTCTTTCTTTAAATTACTTTAATGCTTTTTGGCTCTTGTTTCTTAACATGGGACAGGATAGGACAGATGAGAACCATAACTCCAATGAATTGAGCAACCTTTCAGATTATTCTGCACCAAGGTGGTCAAATGTTCCTACTGTTGTGCATGTGTATAGACCAACTGAGGTTGAAGACAAAAGAAAGGATCTACCTATAGTTATGATGGAGCAAGAGATAATGGAAGCTATAAATGACCGTTCTAGTGTTATCATATGTGGAGAAACTGGGTGTGGTAAAACAACTCAAGTTCCTCAGGTGAGTTTGTCTGCTACCTGATTATGGTGGTAGTGTCTATCATTTTAATTAGCTTACCTGTTGATTATTCTCTTTTTAATTTTTGAAATTTATCAGTTTC
Source organism: Glycine max (assembly GCF_000004515.6). Taxonomy (NCBI): domain Eukaryota; kingdom Viridiplantae; phylum Streptophyta; class Magnoliopsida; order Fabales; family Fabaceae; genus Glycine; species Glycine max. Next base: position 48,718,079 of record NC_016088.4, read on the forward strand.
TTTATGAAGCTGGTTATGGTTCAAGTAAGGGTATTATTGGTGTTACTCAACCACGTCGGGTGGCAGTTCTTGCCACAGCTAAGCGTGTGGCTTATGAGCTTGGTCTTCGTCTAGGGAAGGAGGTTGGTTTTCAAGTTAGATATGACAAGAAGATTGGAGAAAGTTGTTCTATCAAGTTTATGACTGATGGAATTTTGCTACGAGAAGTTCAGGTTGTTATATTTTACCCCATCCCCATCCCCCTTCCCATTTTTTATTTTTATTTTGAGAAGTCCTATCAAGCTTTCTCTGCTGGATAACAAATGATAAATTTATAGAAACATTTGATCAGTTTGTGGGGAAACAGGCTGATAAGTTCATGGGAACTTAAGAAACATTTTTTAAATTAAGGATCGATGTATGTTACTTAAAACTTAATGCATGATGGGATCTTTGAATTTATTATTCATTGTGTAGCATCTTAATCCATCATTCCAGAAGGCTAATCACTTACTTGAAAACATTTATTTATTGGTAAAATATTTGAGAACATTACTGTTTGTATGTGAATTTGAGCTCATTTTAGGATGATGCATATTCCTTCTCACTTTAGATTGGAAACTGAAAATTGATTTATCATAAACTTTCCTCTTTCATTTGTTTGCACCATGTTTATTGTTATCAGTAGTTGCAAGTATGATTCTTATCAGAAAAGCAGTGTTGCTATTATTTTATTATTGTTGTGATGATGACTATGCTATATATATATATATATTTGGTGAATGACTCTGTCTGTGCTATATGAGAATGATGCTTTGATGTAATTGTGCCTTCTTATATTAGTTACACTAAAACAAGATTTGTAAGAGTTACAGAATCATATGTACTTCTGTTGTTTAATTAAATATCTGGTGCAGAATGATATTTTGTTGAGGCGCTATTCTGTCTTAATTCTTGATGAGGCTCATGAGAGGAGCTTGAACACAGACATTCTGATTGGGATGCTCTCACGTGTAATTAAAACCCGCCAAATGGTAAGTGTTAAAGTGATTTATTTTACAAATGTTTATAAATAAATATTTTAATATATACCTCTGACATTCTAATCAAGATGGTCTTTTATTTTTCTATTATGACAGATTTATTATGAACAGAAGAAGATGATACTTTCTGGGGAAAGTGTAAGTCCTGAAAAAATGATTTTTCCATTAAAACTTGTGCTTATGAGTGCCACCTTGCGAGTACAAGACTTCACTTCTGGAAAGTTATTCCATACTACTCCACCAGTGATAGAAGTTCCTACAAGGCAATTTCCAGTAACAGCGTATTTTGCAAAGAAAACAGAGAAAACAGATTACATTGGAGAAGCATATAAGAAGGTCTTGGCTATTCACAAGAGGTTGCCACCTGGGGGCATACTTGTCTTTGTTACTGGGCAAAGGGAAGTAGAGGACTTGTGCAGGAAGTTACGCAAAGCATCAAGGGAGTTTATCAAGAAAAAAGTTGAAGGGTCTGTGGAAACTGATAGCACTGTGGTCCATGAAACAAATTCTGTTGAGGGAGTAAATATTAATGAGATCAATGAAGCATTTGAGGTTCATGGAAGTTCGTCTATCCAGCAAACCGATAGGTTTAGTGGCTATGATGAAGATGAGGACGATGTAAATTGGAATGAATCTGAATTTTCTTATGATTCAGAAACAGATAGTGAACTGGAATTTGATGAGGATGATGATAATCTTGAGCTTTCAGAGAACAGAAGTAATATTGTTGATGTCTTAGGACAGGCAGGAAGTCTTGCTTCATTGAAGGCTGCTTTTGAAAAATTGTCTGGGCAAGCCACATTAAGCTCCTCAAATGGAGAGGAGACATCTGTGAATATAGAAGGTAATTTAGATCAATCAAAAGTTTTCAGGGAGAAAAGAGCCAAAGAAAATTGCAGTACTCCAGGTGCACTCTGTGTTCTACCTCTGTATGCCATGCTTCCTGCAGCAGCTCAACTTCGTGTATTTGAAGAAGTCGGGGATGGAGAGCGCCTTGTTGTTGTTGCCACAAATGTTGCTGAAACATCTTTAACAATCCCAGGGATAAAGTATGTGGTTGATACTGGGAGAGAAAAGGTGAAGAATTATGATCCCTCTAATGGCATGGAGACATATGAAGTACAATGGATAAGTAAGGCATCTGCCGCACAGCGTGCAGGCAGATCTGGAAGAACTGGACCTGGACACTGTTACCGTCTCTATTCTTCTGCAGCCTTTAGTAATGAATTTCCTGAGCACTCTCCTGCCGAAGTTGAGAAAGTACCTGTTCATGGTGTTGTCCTTCTCTTGAAATCCATGCATATTAAAAAGGTAGGTTAAGTGTGTTACTATATCCTTTGAGATTTCATTCCATTTGCTTGTTTATGTTGGGTGCTATCATTAGATGACAGAGTAGGGGGTAGTTTATTAAGTTCTCCTTTCTGATAACTTTGCTATTTATCATGGGCTGAATGAGGGAACGGGATGCATCTTAAGCCAAAGGCAAAAGGTCTTCCACAACATATATCATTAAGAAGATAGTATTCACATAGATTGTTGCTGTTTGGTTCTAAGGCTTTATTTTGCTCCTGCATTGTCAATTTTTTTTCTATATTGTAAAATTTATCAAGCTTTTCAAATGTCTGGCCGTGTGATTTATTCAATTCCTTCCTGATCAAACTGGATCTTCTTTTCTTTTTCTGTTCTCTGTTTTTTTTGGTTTGAGATATTTCTATACTCATTATTATTGCTTCTCATTCAGGTTGCAAACTTCCCATTTCCTACTTCTCTTAAAGATTCTTCTCTGCTTGAGGCTGAGAATTGCTTGAAAGCTCTTGAAGCACTTGATAACAAGGATGAACTTACACTTTTAGGAAAAGCCATGGCACATTATCCCTTGAGTCCTCGTCATTCTAGAATGCTTCTCACTGTCATTAAAAATACAAGGCATGAGCATAAATGTAATCCAAATATGCTTCTGGCATATGCTGTTGCAGCCGCTGCAGCTTTGAGCTTGTCAAACCCTTTTGTAATGCAATATGAAGATGATAGCAGCAGAGATTTAGAGATGGTTGAGAAATCTAGCTTGGGAGACGGTGAGAAAGGCATTGGTAAAAAAGAAAAGTCAAGGAAAAAGAAACTAAAAGAAACAGCTAAAGTTGCACGTGAAAAATTTAGAGTTGTCACCAGTGATGCCCTAACCATAGCTTATGCTTTGCAGTGTTTTGAACATTCAGAGAAATCAGCTGAATTCTGTGATGACAATGCATTGCATTTCAAAACCATGGATGAAATGTCCAAACTTCGACAACAACTACTTAAACTGGTCTTTTATCAGAGTGATAAAGGTGGTTTTGAAGAAGAGTATTCATGGATTCATGGAAGTTTAGAGGATGTAGAACGTGCTTGGCAGGCTTCTTCAGAAAAATATCCTCTTTCTCTGGTTGAGGAAAGGCTCATCTGTCAAGCAATATGTGCTGGCTGGGCAGATAGGGTTGCTAAACGTATTACAGCTTCTTCTAGGGCCTCTGATGGAGAGAAAACTTCTCATGCTTTAAAGTATCAATCAAGCATGGTTGATGAAAGTGTTTTCCTTCATCGCTGGTCATCAGCTTCCATAGTAGGCCCCGAGTTTTTGGTTTACAATGAACTGTTAGAGACCAAAAGACCAAACAAAGAAGGGATAACAAGTGCCAAGAGAGCATATATGCACGGAGTAACAAGTGTAGAGCCAGCTTGGTTAGTCGAGAATGCAAAGTCTTCATGCATCTTCTCTCCTCCCCTGACGGATCCTAGACCTTATTATGATGCCCGGACTGACCAAGTAAAATGTTGGGTAATCCCAACCTTTGGGCGTTTCTGTTGGGAGCTTCCGAAGCATTCATTGCCCATTAGCAATGACGAACATCAGGTGCAAGTGTTTGCCTATGCTTTGCTTGAAGGCCAGGTGTGTCCATGTTTAAAATCTGTTAGAAAATACATGTCAGCCCCCCCTGAAAGTATTATGAAGAGAGAAGCATTTGGTCAAAAAAGGGTGGGAAATCTTTTGAGCAAGTTAAAGAGCAGGCTGATTGATAGCTCTGCTATGCTCAGAATGGTGTGGAAGGAGAATCCAAGGGAATTATTTTCAGAAATTTTGGATTGGTTTCAGCAGAGTTTTCACAAGCACTTTGAAGAGTTATGGTTACAAATGCTTAATGAAGTGCTTATGGAGAAACAAGAAAGCCCTCTTCATAAAAGTTCTAAAAAAAAGAAAGGAAAATATAAACCACTATGAAGGTAAAACGCACATTATTCAATTGTTTGTGTAATCTAAGTAACTAATGTATTTCCTGTATTGACAGAAATTCTTAAAATATTTTAGATATAGGTTTTTGTTAGCTCGGCGAGAAAAAAGTTAGAGAAATTTTACGAAGAATTTGATTACAATTTGGGGAGGAGGGTCAACATGTGTTGGGTGGAAGGTTGAGTTGTGGGTTTAATATGGTGCCTAGATTGCATCTTCTCCAAACCAGCATATCATTTTTTTTCTGTCTTGAATATTGTGTTGCCTTCTGCAGGAAAAGAATGCATCCAAGCTTTAACCAAGTCAGTGGTGACTAGGGGAATATCCATCATGTATTCATCCTGAACTACCTCAGCACACTAATTGCCGTAGCATGGTCAATCACATAGCTGAACTACCCCAGCTTTAACCAAGTCAGTGGTGGCAAGGGGCATCTCCATCACTGTATTCATCCTGAACTACCTCAGCACACTAATTGCCGTAGCATGCTCAATCACATAGCTGAACTGATTTATCTGCATGAGAGATGTTTCAGAAATTCTATGCTTTCAGTTCGTCCTCTTTGGTATGCTTTGATGGAAGCTGTATGTATAGCTTTGTGGGGAAAAAATTGAGAAAATTATGAGTCGAAATTGATACAAATTGAATTGTTCTTCTCAGTCTTCTATCTTGCTGAATTTATTGGCTAAGATTTTCGTAGTGAGTAGACAAATAGTAGTTGGATTTGGTTGCTCATGAGCCAAATTTGAATAGTTTGGTGAAGCCAGGAGTATTAACAATTTTTGAAGAAGACTTATGGAGCATATTCCTTGATTCTACACCATTAACAAATTCTATTATACTCCAAGCTAATATGCTGTCTAAGTTATTTCTCAGCTTGTATCAGAACATAGAAAAGGATATATACATCAGCATAATGAAGTATAGTTGATTGGTGCTTTTTTGTTCGCAGCTCCCTAGTGCTTAATTTATAACAGTAATAAAGGCAATTGGAAGTTTTGGTCTACATATTTTTAGACTATATTATCCTTTAACTGCACACGTAATTTTTATTTAACCTCTCGCATCTATATAAATCGACCATTCCCTTCTCTATTCCCATACAATATATTAAAAAAATGGACACCATTTGTTCATATTTTCTATTTATATTGGTTATATTTAGATGTAGTATATTATTCATTTCTATATAATAAAAGTTAAATTTTACTAAGTTTTTTAATGAAATTTTACGATGTTTTAAATCTTAAAAATGAATTGTCGATAAACTAGAATAATAAAAATTGCTCATTTAAAAATTTAATAAAAATGCAACCACATACATATTAAGTAAATAAATTAATTAATTAATAAACTGAAATTATCATTTTTAAATGGATTGTTTTTATGCCATGAATGCATTGTTGAGTAAAGTAGTATTAGTACAGCTTGCGTAGAGTATAATTGATTGGTGTTTTTGAGAATTTTTTTAAAAAAATATCGCCCACCGTGGGGCTCGAACCCACGACCACAAGGTTAAGAGCCTTGCGCTCTACCAACTGAGCTAGACGGGCTTTTATAAATAATAGAAATCTCTTTCTTTATTAAAAAATATACGCTTGGAGTTTGGCATTTGCTATAAAACAATTATTTCTACATTAAATTATAAAATGTACATACCTATAAAGTAAAAATTAAAAATATATCTACCTTAAATTTTAATTAGAATATTTCATGATCTTAATTTACTTGAGATTAATGAAAACTATATTTTTATTTTCTCACTTCTGAAGAGTTAGCGTTAACGAATGATAAAATGAATCCAAACCTTATAGGTACCTATAAAAGTATTCACAAACAAGAATAGTAATTACCTATTTGTGGGAGTTAGGGATGTGGGAAGGTATTTACTCACGTTTTTTGCGAGAATGAGACAGGTATGAATACTATAGTACTCAACCAACTCCCCCCCCCCTCCCCCTCCTAGAGATCTATTAATGATATGGACTTATTTCTACAAGTAGGTACATTGACTGAACAATCAATAAAATAAAGTATATTCATTGGTTAAAAAAAATATCTTTAAAAATAATCACCTCTTAAACCATTTAATATCATGAATAATGTTGGAATAAAATTAAAAGTTATGACAAATTAACTAATCAACCACTTATATTAGTCTTATTGAATTAGGTAATTATTTCTTATATATAAGATGGATCATAATATTATGTGTGAATGCTTTGAATGTTATATTTAAATTGAGTATACTTTTAATTTATTTGTAGTAATTTATCTTATTATCATATTTTTTATTGATTTATTAATTTTATATACAAGTAAAGTGTGCAGCGCAAGTGCAGGGATAGGTTATAAGTACCCAACGGGTACTGGGATGAAAATGAAAATTAAAATTATAGGTTATAAAACTATTACATGATATTGCAACTATTTATACAACTTCCAAAATTAAGGGGGAAGAAAATATAATAATACACATTAGCTTAATATAACAACAAATGCTGTCAATTGCTCAACAAGGAAACAAGGTTATGAAATACAAGTAAATACAAATTACTAAATAGAGCTCAAGTAGTGTAGTGTCTGCTTTTCAATCACAAGCTCTATTATTTCTCTCATTTATTAGTGTTGCATAGAAGGCCTTGTGTTGTGACAACCATTTAATTTACATGGTAACTCCACACCCAAAATATAATAATAATCGAAGATGCGCAAGTAATCAAGGGTTATGAATCAAGGCATCAGGTTGTCTTTGTGGTGATGAGGCTTGGAACTCTGGCAAAGCTTTGTATGTTTCATACAATCTACTAAGGGTAGGGAATTTGGACTGCAAAAACTCAAAAAACAAATTGTGAATGTTCATCATACATAGAGGGTTTATGATTTCTTCTCAGGCAGAAGCATTTATTGATGGTAGAAAAAGAATTTTATTGAGAATGAGAATAAGAAATACTGCAAAAACTCAAAAGCAAATTGTAACTGTTCATATAGAGGGTTTATGATTTCTTCTCTCAGGCAGAAGCACTTATTCATGAAAGAAAAATAATTTTATTGAGAATGAGGATAAGAAATACTGCACAGCAAGAGAAAAGAACATAAACTAAGAGCATGAAGCATGTAGAACAGCATGCCAATCTCTGACTATCTGTCAAAGAAATCCCCTTAAAGAGACCTTTGGCATGATTCCACAGTAAAACTAGACAAGCCATGGAAATTCTAGCATGTTTTTCCAACCATATACACCAAACTATTGCCAACTGAGAACTCATCCGAAGCCGTTTCTTAGCATCTCTATTGGTGTCAAAGCATCTAAAACTACTAACCAAGTAAGACTGAAGATCCTTAAGACAGATCCATCCTTCGCCCAGAACAATTGACCTTTTGAAACAAATATTTAAAAATCATCAACTCAGATTTTAAAAGGTGTAAAATTATTAGGACCATCTAACGTTCAAAATATTGAGGCATTTTAACACCTTTAATTTAATTCTTAGGTTGTAATATAAGTAAGCTTAATTTGATAAGGAAAAAAAAAAGGAGAAGAGAGTGAAGAGAAGAATTTTATCTCCACTCCCAACTAGTCAAGCTTGTGAACCAATATTAGTATTTTGAAACAAAAGAAATATATCAAGAAATAATGAGAACTATACCATATCAATATCAAATCTCTGAACTGCCAGTGTAATCTGTGGGGCCAAAAACACATCAGCCTGCATAATACAACATTTACTTTGTTAGATATGCCTTTCCAGGTTGGAAGTTTAAGCAATTAACTTCAAAATATCAGAAAATTTCAGTGTTCCAGCTAGATTGTTACATTAATCAATTCAAGCATAGTAAACATTTTAAATGACAAAGATGGGCATGAAAAAGATAAGGCATATAAACCTTTGAAGATTATGAATGTGCAACAAGATGCAGAGAAATTTAAAATTCACTTCCAAAGGAGCAAGAATCTCAAAGTAGAAAGAACAGAATAATGCTTGAGAAACTAATTTTGGCAGCACACTGAAATTTCAAAATCTATGATGGACAAAAAACAAAAGATAATATTTAAAGGACTAAATTGGAGGGTGGAGGAAAAGGTAAAGAAAATTCCATTTACAATTTTTCTTTTCTCCCTTCAATAAATAGCTTAGCTTCAAGAAATATTTTAAAGAATTGATGTTGACCACAACATGGAACATATTAAAAAAAACATTCAAAACATATTGAAGCAAACCATTATAGTAAATAAAAAGAGAAAGAAGGCTTTAGGGCAACCAGATTATACCATATAGATATGTTCTCCTGTGGCATATGTACCAGCAAAATCCTTCAGTAATTTTTCAAGAGCTGAACATTGTCCAAGTAAAAAGTAAAAGTGAAAGTAAGAGAACTGAATAAATATTGAAACAATTTCAAAATACAAGGAAACAATAGCATAGAATATGGTTACCTGAGAAACCTTTGTCAATGGTAAATTGGGCCCATGGTTTTGATTCTGCACAAAACATTTTCTCCATATCTTTCTATAGAAAAATTTAACCTTCAAAAATCTAAAATATTTGAGCATAATGCCAATCCAAGCATTTCAAATCAAGAATTCAGAATGTACCAGAACATTAAGCATATGAAGAGGCTGTATACTGGAGTGAATAATACTAGCTACCTGTAAAATAACATAATCATCAGATAGTAGCCACACTTGATCTAGCACCTGCACCTTATCATGGCTAGAGCACAATGATTTGAGCCTGCTAATCTATCAGTATCAGAATATTTCCTTTCAGGATATATGTTTACACCACAGATTGGACTGGAGAATCATTTTATAGTGAGCAAATTCTTACAAAGCATGGTCTTTTTATAAATCTTTAATGATGCGCAGATACGATATGTGTATCTGATATAATACATATCCAATGTGGAGCTACGATTATTCTAAAAATATATAGGATACAATACGTGTAATTAATATATATATATATATATATATATATATATATATATATATATATATATGTATGTATGTATGTATAAAAAATCATAAAGCATAATAAATTATAATTTCTAGTCTACAAAATAAAAATTATAAATCATTATCGTAAATTACTTCCAATTGTCTGCAAATAAGAATATTATCATTATCATTTCTTTCTTGAAATCATCCATAAAGAGGACGATTTCCATTTTTGGTTCATTAAGGAACAATACTTTTATGTTTCTTTATTGTACATGCTTTTATTTCTCTTATTTAATTTATTGAATTTTCATTTCATAATTTTATTGTAAAGGATTGGATACGTATCCAAGAGTATCAGTACTGCATATGAATATGTGAAGCAAATTAAAGTATCAGTACCTCATAGTATATCTTGCATCCTGAAGAACTTATAAGATATTTGGAAACCTCTATAATATTTAACTATAACAATTCACAACAAGATTGGCTTTTTCCCACTGAATTGCTTCTGAAGATACCAAACCAGTAGGATTAAAAGTTAAAATGAATCTTGATTCAACACATTAATGTTGCAAATCCAAATCAATCTTGAGTTTTACCTGAAGATTGAGAGCTCTAAGCTGAGGATCAACTGGCAACAGTGGCTTCTGAGTATATTTTTCCTCCAAATGCTAACCATAAAGGAAAAAGTGAAAGATATGATATGAATCATCAATTTGGACCACAGAACACAAAACCTAATCAGGGACATACATAAAATTATTGAAAAGAAACTTGAGCATCAGAAATCCAAACAACTTGATAATATTCCCACTCAATTCCATCTTGAGGATCCATATTTTCTGAAATAACCCAAGTCACCAAGAAATGGACCCTTAAGACTGATATAATCAGATGATAGAAAATTATGAGTTTCTGCGGTGGAATTGATTAGAGTATTCAATATTTTCAGTGCTTGTTGTAGCACTAGACCTACCAGAAATATTGCATAAGAGTCTGAAACCACCACATTATCATCAACCAATACTGGAACATAGTGCAGAGGATTCAATCTCTCGAATTCTGAAATTTAAGCATAAATGAATGATTTTTCCGTCAAACAGACTTCACCAACCACTATTATTCAGTTTGGATCCTAAAGCACTACATATATTATAGAACTCTGAATTCACCTGGACTGTACTGCTCTCCTTTTGAAAGATCCACTGCTTTGTACTCATATGGGATCCCTAGTCATATTAGATACATATTAAAAAAATCAATCAATCAAGAAATATAAGTTCCTTGTGTCCAATTCAACATTTTCTGGAGTCATAACCAAATCCAAAACGCAAATCAAATTTCTGAATTCCCGTTATACACCTATATCAGATATAGTTATTCTCAATTGAAAAAATAAAATAAAATAAAATAAAAAGAAGCAATGTTGTAATGGAGATCATTCTGAAGCAAAGAATTGTGTGTGTGAAGAGGGGGAAGGGATCATCCTATCAGAATTTACTAAAATCCCAGAAAGGAAAATGAAAAATAAAATTACAATTGAAATGAACAAGGGGTTAAATATAAACAGAGAAAGAAGAACAAATCAACGAGAGCAACTTTTTCGAAGTAAACAAATTAAGTGCATGTGGAGAAATAGGTTAATGTTGAGAAATAATTTACCAATTTAAAAAAAACACCAAGTTCAAAAGCTAAAGCTATATAGATTTTTTTGTTGTTGTTAAAGACCATTGATATCTTTAACAGGTATCTTTTGCCGGAGCCAATACTGCTCAGAGTCATGTAAGACCGTTATTGGCGACAAAGCTATTTTCTCAAAATAAGTCAAACACAGATATAAACCGAGTGTAATTGTTAATATGGGAAGTTGGGACTTGGGAACAAAAATTACAATAAAGAAGTAAAAAAAAACCTTTGAGGGATAAAGCAAATCGAATACGCCATGAGCAAGAGCTATGACAGTAAGAATACAGCACAAGATTGGATTGCAGTGATGCATTGCTGCCAATGCCATGGCCACTTTTCTGCAGTGCAACAACAATTCAATTCATATTCATTTTGGAAAATTTTCAAAACATGACAGTGATCAATGAAACAAAAGAGCACAGAGAAAGAAGGATTACCCGCAAATCTAGGTCCATGTCTGATTCGCGGGTGCCAAAATCTATGGATTACTCTTCTTATGTTTTTCAATGTCAACAGTTTCAGCTACAACTTCAACAAAATCTAGTTCTTGCATTCAAAAAGATATACGGTCAACGACATAAACTAGTTTTATTATATTTTTTATTTTTAATTCAGCGACATCCGTTAGAAGCTTATGTTAGTGCTTTATTTATTTTTAGTTTTTTTGCTGGATTTATGTTAGTGCTTTATAATCATGTTACGGTTTTTTTTTAATAAGTTTTTAGTCTATATAAATATGCATGAACTTTTTATTTGTCTGTGTCCTTATTTTTTTATTTTAGACTTAATCTTGTTATATTTTTTATGAAAAGTTAATTTAAAAAAAAACATATTTTTTCAATTTTTCATGTTTCACTTTTCAAAAATAATTAGAAGCTGGAGAAGATTTTAAAGCTTATTAAAATTATACGTTATTTTGAATCAGTTCTCGTAAAAATCAATTGTTTTTTAAAATAATTTTATAATTATTAACAAATAAATTAATTTTGCAACAAAACAAATAATTAATTTATACTTTTTTAAAAATCTCTAAAGAATAATCACTGAATTCTTTTACGTTAGATTTTTTTTTTTAATCTTTAAGAAACCAGCCCTATATGACAATCATTTCTTTTCCATTAATTTAAAGTTGAAACATCCTATAGTCCACTTGAGCACTGAAGAAGCTTATTGATGCAAGTTGAAACGATTAATTCTTGCAATAATCTTCCGTGCAAGGAAAGGAAAATACTAATCAAATTGACTTCGTTGAACTGTATATTTGCAATCTACAGTTCAATGCATTCCAATGAAACAAAAATGTTCTAGTGTTGAAAAGAATAAAACAAAGTTCTGTTTTGCTTTTTCCTGTTTGCATGTTTTATGGTATAGTGTGTGTGTGTGTTCATTATTTTTCTTGTAAATTTATCATATTCAGGCTCAACTAGAAGATCGTGAATTCATAGTCAGCTACCGGAGCTACATTTAGAAAACAACAAAACATTGAAGCATTTGAAACATGTCAAAACTTCTGGTGGCTCCTAAATGTTAACAACTTGAATTTGTCATGCAGCATGCATCAAGGTTGAACTACATAGACATACAGAAAAAGACCAAAATTCAATGGACCATCACTCCATCAGCACACCCTCCTATTGGAGTGAAATAGCCTTAGTTCATGGAAATTGGGAAAATATAAACCTACTCAAGCATCTACCATACAACTGCATCATACTTCTACAGTCTGGTTTTGACATCATATCTTAAACTAGAATGCAAAAGTTTCATGTGTTAAAACACGTATGCTTGAAGAATTCAAGCTTTGCCAAATTCTGATTTCTCACAAATGAAATCGAGTGTCAGAATCTCAGGTGAGTACAGATAATATTTACAATGTATTCCTATATTTTTGTCCCAAAACAGTTGTTTATACAAGATATCTAATCATTACTGAGGCATAAGAATGAAGCTCTCAGATATTTCAGCACATATAGTGAAGGAATCGATAAACTTTTTGGTTCAGATTTAACCAAGAAACTTCTGGCTTCGTCATCAGTAACTTCACTGTATAAAGAAACCAAATAACAAATTATTATGCAATAAAGAAGAAAAAACACTTTATATGAATTGAATCACGACAAAAGTCATAATACAAAAATCTGTCTATAGCTTCTGTTTTGGAGATCAAGGTGAGTTCCTTAGAAGCAAGATATTCACAGAAACTATGAAGGTTTTTCTCTTGACAGAAATTACATAGATGTTTAACGAAATCATTGAACTGTTTTGGTTCCTTCACAAACAAAAAATTGTTAATTTAATAAACTACAAAGCAAAGGCAGATAAAACAAAGAAATTTAAAGAGTGATAACAAATGAATTAACAGTTGAACAGGGAAAATCCTAACCGTCTTTTATGTGCAGGAATAAGGGAGATGGTTACCTGCTCAAGGATGCAACCCTTGCAAAGCACAACTAAACATTCCAGTGCTTTAGGATAGTTATCTCCTTTGTGGGAGTCCTCCACCAGGTCAAATATTTTGGTTTTCATTTCATTAATTGCTTTCACGACCTAATCTGGACTATCTCTGCGTGAAATCAAAGCTTCAAAATCTTGAACTGGAGTCAGATCCCCAATTGTCTCGACTTTAACAGATGATTTTCCGACAAGATTGGCTGGTTGAGCAGTAATTTTCCTTTAACCTCTTCATCATTTGAAGAAGATCTCTTTCCTCCCAATAAATGCCTTGACTTTTTCTACAGCGAGATATTTTGAATGTAAATCACAATTGTTGTTTGTACTTTGTAACAAAAAGGAGCAAGCAAAGCATACACTCTTGCCAAGGGATTTCCCTTTAACTCCAAAGACCTACGAAATGAGTCTATTACAGATTTGATTGGCAAAAGCAGGTCAGCATCAGGCTCTGTAACTTTCTTGAGTGTGTCATCAAGAGGAGGTACTGCCACATCTGGATCCTTCGATTTCAGCTCAAGATAACAATAAAAACGCTGAAGATTGAAGAAATATCTGATAACTTTATCTTAAGATTACCTTATTTGGGGAGTTAGAGGATAGTTTATTAGAGATCAATGCTAATATTTTCAGTGGGGTAAATAACCTGATATCTTTTAAAATATACTAGGTAGCAAGGATTAAGCATACCTCTCCACATCTTAACTCTAGCCAACAAGACATGCTAAATGCAGATTCAAACCTCAAGTCATGATCATAACTCAAGTTAAACAATCCCAAGTCAAAAATGAAACTTCAAATCCTTCTGAGAGGAAAAAACAGAATAAAAAAGAAAAATGGAAATATTAGTGAATAAAGGCAGAAATGAGAACATAAACAAGATACATGAGTGGATAGAATAAGTACCTCTAAAACTGGATTTGGTGTAAGGTCGGGTAGCAAAACTTCCTCTTGCCCATGTGGTGCAAGATCAAGCGTTTTTATTAAGTTAGCTGCAGCCTCTAGCTGTTGTCCATTTGGCTGCCACGATGCTGGGAAATTAGTGAAGGAAGCGAATTGAAACTCTCACACGTCCTCAGCAAAAGGAAGTACATTTATGTAAAATGAATCATGCTGCACAGCAAAATCAGAGAACCAAGAAATAAATAAAAATGAAGAGGCAAAATTGAAGCCAGAACAGATAAACCAATATAAAATACAAGAAACAGACAGAAAAAACCTACAATATTTTCTCTATTGGATAAATTGGGTGTCAAGACCCCCAATGACAACATTCGCTTGTCCCCGTCTCCAAACACAACGTAATATTGCCACCTTATTCATTTCCTTCATAGCCCTTGCTACAGCAGAAACTGCAAGCCTCTTGTATTTCCAGGTTCAGGTAGGAAAACATACACATCTTTCATGTAATGGTGTCTTTTGTGAACATTTCATTTTCAGACAGGGAGAAAAGAAAAATAAAGAGTCAGGAAATCTCCATTAATAAATTCGAATCAAACATATTCTTTTAAAGCATATACAGTCCTACCTAAATACATTAGAAGAATCAGTAAATCCCAAAAGCTTCTGAACTCTAGTACTCATAATATATTTTGACTTTGTGTTTAGCAAATTTATCATTTGGAGGAGCCTTATCAGAATATTTCTTCCGAGAAGGAAATTTCTCTTCAGCTGTTTTCTTGTAAACCATTACCTGATTATCAATAACATTTTCATGAAAACAAAATGCTTTTTTTTTTACTTAGAATGTATCATTTAAAAGACAAATTGAATAAATAAATAACCCACTTGCATGGAGCACCTACTTGATAGACTGAGAAGAAAGAAAAATAAAGACACGGTAAATAATTAATCTTCAACTCCAAAACAAATTATATTCATTATTCTAACATAAGATTAAAAGAAATGTGATGTTAAATATTAAGATGCAGATGCAAGAGAAAACATTGGCTATGCCCCTCCACGGTCTCCTTGCCTCAAAATCTTTTAACTTTAATAAGTGATAAATTGTCCATGGAGTCATGGTACATGGACAACTCAAAATTGGAGCATTTGATATTTGATAATCATTTACAGTAGAAAAAAACATTTGTAAGATGGCATAACAACGTTAAATATCAAACTAATACCACAATGAAAAAGAAAAACATGTGAAATGATATGATTTATCAACTGTGATGGGTTCATCAGATAAATGAATATAAATGGCATTTAAAAAGTTCATTCATCATGTGCTGGAAATTAAATTTATTTATATACATAGATCTCACCTTAATGCTCAGTTTTGGACTGAATTCAAGATTCCCTCTGAAAACTGTAACTGGAGTTATATTTCTTTTTCTAAGAGCACCAAACAAAGAAATTGGATTCTCCACATACGACAGTCTTGTTGATGTTTCTTTTGAAAAAATATTTAATAAGCGATCATTCTCATCCATTATTCCCTTGTTTGCATCTTGACTAAGCTTTCCTCTCAGAATTATACTTTCCATTTTCATAACATGGGCAGTCATTTGGTTGGCAATGGTGGTAACTTGCTCTTCCATTGTTCCTTCATCAGATTCTTTTATTAGACATTGTGCATTTGTAATAAGACAGAGACGTTTCTTTCCCTTGTTTGTTACTCCAATTTTTTTTATTAACATATCCTTGCCAACAATGACACAGCATCAAGAACTAACATCAAAGTCAAGGTACGCAGAAAAGGATAAAAGTGAGCTGATGAGGTAAAATCAATGGCAGTAGGAAAGGATCAACTTCCTATTGGAAATTTAAATAATTAATCTTATAAAGTTTTGCTACTGATTACATCACCTGATTTTAATAAGACAAACATAATGATTTTCAGGAAAATCTAAATATAAAAATCATGCAAAAAAAAATATTGTTGACAAAAATTAAGTAAAACAAAGAGTTGCTCTTTAAGAAAGCAAGCAAATTGTACAACAGAAACAGAGGTTTTGTTTATGTAAAGAACTAGAGATATATAGCAAATGATTAGAAAAGCAAAATAAAAAAAATGAAAGATATATGGCATTAAGTAATACAGTGTAACCAGAAATGCAAATCTCCGGCATCTTGTATAGTCTAAAAGTAAAGAACTAGCAAAAGAATATACTTTTTGCCAGAAGCAAGCATGAATATTTTGATGCAGCGGAAAACTCAAAATCATATAATATTTTGACAAGATATTAAAAAAATACCATTAACAAGTAAAAAGTAGCATTATGTAAAACCAAGAAAGTTTTATTGTATTAAAACCAAGAACTTTATGGATACAATCACCGTCAGTTGTTCCTCGAGGCAGTTGTTACTAAAGCCTCCAAAATATCTCCATCCACAACTTTAGTATCTTTCAAAACCACCACATGTTGATACCCACCCACTTCCGTAGTAAGTTCATTATTAGTATCTGAAAAAATGTCAACACAAAAACAGGTGAGGAAGGCCCTTGATCAAATTCCATCACAGTAAAAGACAGAATTTAAAGAAAATAAATAGCAAAGTACAAGCAGGATTCTTCCAGTGACACATAGAAGCATGATTGCATGGATAGTTAGTAACAGTAACAACAGGAAATCAAAAGGTAAAAACTCAGTTTAGTCAACAGGGCAAAGATCTATGAAGCATGAACATCTTTCTTGTTCGAAGTATCACTGTGTCGGATATGTTTTTGAGACCGACACATCCCACATTTATCCAACACTTCTTATTAGGTGTTTGATTTCAAAAATACTTTTTGTTAGCTTGAATACTTAAATTGTCACCTTTATATAACTAATACACTTGAAAAATCATAGAAGATTAGTTTAAAAAGATGAATATAACATCAATTTAAATATTTTATCATATGTTTCTCATATTTCATTTAACTAGAATCTCTTTGTTTGTGTGTTATGTGGTGTCCTTGTGTCCTATATTTTAGACATTAACCGTGTTGAAGTGTCCGTGTCATGTCAGAATCCGTGCTTCATCGGCAAAAATTCTATTTAGAATGTGAATGAAACACAGCAGAAGCAAAAGAAAATCAATGAAGATCCGATAATTTCTTAGGTCTTGCTCCCCATTTCTGCATTACAGATAGCTACCATTTTCAGTGCATGGAAAACTTGGAAATTACATGACAACAAAATCAGTAATGAAACCAATAAAAACCAAGTCAACATGATCCATTGCATAGTAAAGACTAAAATGAGTGAGTACCTTCAGTTTCAAATAAGACTATTCCCACTTCATCATATTTGCTATAGATCAGCTGCACATAAAACAAAACAAAAACAAAAGGATCATGTTATTGAAGCTATCAACCAGCAAAACCAAACACACAAGATTGACATAAGAAAAACCAAAAAAAAAAAAAAAATGAAACTTTGAATAGAAAAGAGTGTGGGAATGATTACTACCTTTTCCTGTACTAGCATGGAGCAGACTTTCTCAATTTCAGGAAGAACAGAATGCATGGATGGGCCCACATCAAGCAGCAAAAGCAAGGCATTTTTTTTTCCAATAATTTAATTGTGGCACCAAAAGACAAACACAAATTTACGCATTCAGAAGTAACGAAATTTACAATAATAAAAAGAAACTAAAACTGTTCCTAACATGATTCTATAGCGAAAGACCAAATTTTGAGAACGAGTCAGCAACATAATTAAAAAGAAAGATGGTAACATTCTAAATGGTGTTTCCCGGGAAAATGAGTAAAGTTGAAGCAAAACCCTAAACCTAGATAGCTGAAGCTGGGGTCAAAAGAAAAAATGGATGCTTCAAATGAAGAGCACGCTTTTCTTTCATGGACGGTGATATATCGGTGCATTTTTATTTTTATTTTTCAGTTGCAAAGGAACTTTGGAGCGAAATAAAGTTTGTAAAAGCATCGAAACCTTTCCTTTCTGTGGAACTGAATTTGTGAATCATTAGATTAATTACGAAATTCAAACACTGCATTTTAAACTAAAATCTAAACATCACTTAAAACATCCACTTTGTCCTCGTATAAAAGAAATTATCATAAGCCAAAACATACTAAGGATAAATCCTAGGCCCGAAGAAAACATCGTAATAACATTCTTTTTACTTTATTTCATCTCTATTTTTGTCTTCTAGTAGTATTTCCCCCCCTCCTTATTTCACTCCTAATCAAAACAAAATAGAGAAAAAATGAAACTCGGATGTATATGCGAATAGACATAATTTTCTAAATACATACTAATTAAAATTAAAAAATGTAAGCATTATTATTTTTACCAATTTGACAAAAACCTTTTCGTACAGAGATAAGCATTTGTGGATATTTTTAGTATCCAAAATTGTCCATTTTCTAAAAAAATCGAAATATATATTTATTTTCTAAATATCCAAATCCATAAAAAGGAGAAAGAAAAAACAAAAAAAAAATGTTGCGGAAACGAAGCGTCCCACCACCCACCTTCTTTTTATATTCATCATTACATGATTCACATCTCATTCCATATTTTCGGGTCACATTCTCAAATTATTATAACTAATTTCGTCATGTGAAGATACGTTCATAAGTTCCTTAATTTTCTTGAACCTTTATTTTCAGCTCCCAACAATAATGGCTTCAATGGCATCTTCAAGCTCCTTCTGCAACCTCAAGTTTATCACCAAACCCAACAACAATGGTAGAACCAATGCTTCTTCTCTTCCCCGTATTGTATTCTGTCAGAAGCACAACGATGACACCCCCACCGACCAAATCAACCGAAGGTTCTTACTTCTTCACACTCACACTCTCTCACTCCTTCTTTCTATTGATTATTTATAACTATTCATACCCATCTTCTGAAATCTCTTTACATTTCAATTCTTTTTGTGTATTGAAGAGAACTCATATTGAGAAGCAGTGAAATAGCGACCATTGGTGCCATCTTCAACTTCGGGTACCCCTCCTCTGTTTTTCCTCGGTTTTTTTCTTTTTTGGAAAATTTAGTTTTTTCATTTTATTTTGAATGTAAATTGTATTCAAGATTTGATTTTGTTGGTGGGTTTGGAGACCCTTTTGGATTTTAGTTTCAGTTTTGTATTGTATTGGAAATGGGTGGTGGTTAAAAAAGAGAAAATTGAGTTTGGGTTTTGTGTTTTGGTGGTGCAGTGGGAAAAAACCTGATTATCTTGGAGTGCAGAAAAACCCACCAGCATTAGCTCTGTGTCCGGCAACTAAGAACTGCGTGTCAACCTCTGAGAATATCAGTGATCGCACACATTATGCTCCTCCATGGTTAAAGTTCCCCTCTTTTTCTTATTTTAATTTTCACCTTCGATTTATGGGATTATATGAATTAAATGCAATTTTTTTTACTTGTCTGTTTGGATAAACAACTTAGTTAAGTATTCATCATGTAAGTGCTTATGTATAAGTTGTTTCTATAATAAATAAAAATGAGGAGGGAAAGTTATTCCAAAAATCACTTTAAAAGAGGTACTCACTTTATTTTAATTATTGATTTTTTTAAAATTTAATGATTAAGATTAATTATTTATTATAATTATTAGATTCTAAAAAAATAAATAATAAGGATAATAAATAACTCTAAAAAAATTATTCTTAGAGCAAGTTGATGTTTTCCTAAAAAAAATATATAAATTGTTTATATAAGTCGTAAGCTTTTCGGAAATTATTCTTGAAATCTTATTGAAATAATCTGAAAACAACTTTTTTTTACATGATTTGAAAACAACTTATAGACATATCATAATCACATATCATTAAGTTATTTTATTAAGTCATTTTCATAATTTATTTCAAACACTTACATAAATACTTATAAGAGAAAATAAAATAAAATTAATTTCTTTATAAGCTATAAAATTAGTTAATGTATAAGTCAATAGGTAGAAGCTCTCTCGTATTAACTCTTCAAAAGTTTATTTTTTAACTTATATATAAGCTAAATTTAACTTAAAAGAGAAACTTATTTCATTTTTTCTCTTCCTTTCTTTTCTAGTAAATGTTTTTATAAAAGTTTACCCAAACAGAACTTTACACAAGTACTTATAAGATAAGTCTAATTAAGCTTTTTCAAACATGCTCAAAGTTAAAGTGTTTCCATAATGTTTTTTTGGGCCTTAATTTTCGTCAAGTAACTTGTGATGTCAAAATTGCGTGTTGAGGAGGGTCTGGTCAACTAGATTTAGGAGATAATTAAGCAGTCAGGGTTTATTTATTTATTGGATTTAATCCAAAAGGAACCTATGACATATTTGTGAGAATCACGTTGCAATAGATAATGGTGCACTTGGAACAATTTATCACGTTTTAAACCACGTGAAAGTAGTGCAACCGATATTGGACTATTGACTGTTGAACATTGTTGACTTGACATAAGAAATGAACTATTGGTCACACACGCATTGGCCGGTGAAAGTAGTGCAATCTTTACTTTTTCTTTTTTTGAAATTTTTTTTTTCACTACCTTTGGTCCTTGTATTGAGCATGGTCCCACCAAAATCCAAACTTTATTATTGGACATAGATGAATCATGATGTCACTTTGTTTTAATATTTTCATTCTTTTTCAGGAACTATAATCCTGAAGGTAGGAAAAAACCTGTGAGCAGGGAAGAAGCAATGGAGGAACTTATAGACGTGGTAATAAATGCAACTGAACTGAAATCTTGAGTTATCACTGGATTGAAATTTTCTTTTCCTTCCCTCATTTTATCAACATTGATTATAATTTATAAAATTTATGAAAGGAGTGATAGTGAATATACACTTTGTAACACTATTTCTAATACACTTTCTATTATCGGTTAAAATTTATTGAAAACAGTGTTGTTAAATGGCGGCCATGGCGGCGCCATGGCGGAGTTGCGTAACGGTTTTCTGAAAAAACGCCACCGAATAACGGTGGCGTGGCGGATTAAAGATGGCGGCGCCATGGCGGCCGCCATAGCCATGGCGGCCATGGCGGATGTGGCGGGGAGGCGGAAAATGGCAGAATTTTTTTTTTTGTCCGCGGTAGGAGTTGGGCTGACCCGATCCAACCCTACCCGAAAACTTAATGAAAACCATGACCCCCCCTACCTTTCAGAACGCTGCTGCAACCCTCGAAGCTTCAACATAGCGCGACCTCGGAACCAGCCACGACCCCTGCAACCAGCCTCGGAACCAGCCGCGCTTGACCCGCTGCACACAGCAGCCAGCAGCGACGACCCATGGCGTGAACGGCGGCGACGAGCACGGCGTGAACAACGGCGACGCGAACGGAGAAGACGACCCAGAACCGCGACCTCGACTTATACGGGTGGGTGGGCCAAAGCCTTTTTTTTGTTTTTGCTGCTTGACACCCCTTTTTTATGTCTGCAGCTTTTTTTCCGTTTTTCTATTTGACACCCCCTTTTACTTTCGACAGTCCCATTTTTAATTTTTTTTTCTATTTGACACCACAATTTTTTTTTCTGTTCAGTCCTCTTTTAAATGGCTGAACCATCATCCTCTTTAATGAGTTTATTTGGTGTTGGTACTTGATTATTGTATGAACTCATGAAACTTTTTTAGTTTATTTGAATGCAATCCTTTGTTTTTTTCAATTTCAATGAGTTTATATATATGTTTTTTTTTTTTTTTGGTCCGCCATGACTTCCGCCATTTTCCGCTACGCCATCCGCCATATTTTTATGGCGGATTTTTTACTTTCCGCCATGAACCGCCATCCGCCATTAACAACATTGATTGAAAATTATGAAGTCATGAGAGGAGCTCATTGAATAAAGAGTGAGAACTTACATGATTTTGTAATTTCTAATAATTTTTTACTATTAATAAAGAGTGTATTTAAATGGGTATGTTTTTGAACATTTTTCTAATTTCTAATCGATTTGTAATAATAGCTGGTTATTTGCACTTTCCCAATCATTGAAGTAAAGTTAAACCAGTTCCGGATAATTTTACAGATAGAATCAACAACACCAGACAAATTTTCACCACGGATAGTTGAAAGGAAAGAAGACTATATTCGTGTGGAGTACCAAAGCTCAATCTTGGGGGTAAGTGTAACTTACATCTAAGGAAACTCATCATGAAGAAAAATTATCCTTTTATACATTTTAGATGATATCAAGATTCAAGAACCATCTTTAATTTCCTTCTCCCTTTTTTCTGTCATGTGCTAACAGTTTGTGGATGATGTTGAGTTCTGGTTTCCTCCGGGTAAGGGTTCTACTGTGGAGTATCGTTCTGCATCTCGGTTGGGAAACTTTGATTTTGATGTGAACAGAAAAAGAATAAAGGTATGATTCCATAATTCATATGTGCTTTCTCTATAGTTAGATAAAGAAATTCTTGGTTCCAGGGTAAAACTCCCCTTTCCTTCATGTCATGTGAAGCATTTTTTACTCAAGTAGATCCACTAAATTTGAGTCTCAAATGTTTTAACTTTATTCTAAATGTTTTAACTTTATTTGAGTCTCAAATGTTTTAACTGAAGGTAAATTTGGTTAACTATGATCAGAAATACATTAACAAGAGTTGAAGAATATTTTTTATGTACAATAAAGAGAGTATTTGCTCGAGAGAATGTAAATCCTTTTCTAAATATTTTTGTGATGAAAAATAATGGTTGCTGGCAGGCACTGAGACAAGAGTTGGAGAAGAAAGGATGGGCATCTCAAGACACCATATGATGAAAAAACTTAGGCAGAATTCACATCAGCATCTAAGAAAATATTGTTTCATATACATTGTAACCTTGTATACTTTTGTATTAGATACAAAATCTCACAAGATCATTGAAAGCAAACTCTTCATGATTATTGGAATTGTAGAAATGATTGAGAACAGTACTTCAAACTCTCGGGGGAAGGAATGAAATGAAGATGTTACCCATATCTTTTTGAACTTCATTAATTGGTCCACTTATTTACTCTTTCGCTGAGTTCAATCTAACAATGTAGCATTCTTGTTTCAAGAATTTTATGTTGTGTTGTTTTTCAAATGCATTTGCCATGATTCACCTTCGGTGCATATAGCATTTGGAATCTGATTATAATAGGAGCATTGCGGAGACCAAAAACAGGGTGCATTTTGACTTTGGTAACTCTGGTTCTCAATTCACTTCCATACGTTGTTCAGAAATTGTTCAATCTTATAATTTAGAAACTGTCTAGTTATAATGTGAACAGACTAGTACTTGTTCAAATCCATTTCACTGGAATTACCATGCTTAATTTCGCTTCATGTGAAAAACCCACCACGTCATTTTTTAAAATTCTAGAAGCATTTCATACATTCTCAATCCAAGTCTGGTATCTCCAACAATAAATTTCTGTGTAAAGCATTTTAGGATGGCAATTTGAAGCCTAACTCCCTGCGAAAGCATCCACAGTAAGTTACAAGTTTATCCTACAGTCAAATGGTAATTTATGTATGTAATGTAACACAAACTTACTGTGTATATATCTATCTCAGTTGCTGATGCAAAAACAGTTTTGACCAGATCCACTGCTTCTGTTTCAGAGAGTGGAGTAACAGCATCATGAAACTAAATAAAAAAACTAGTTTAAAAACAATTATCTTGGGATGACCCCAATGATTTGCAGGTCAACCCAAAAATATGCATTTTTTTGTAATTTAAAAAATACACATTTAAAATTACACATTTCACTGTAACTAACATGTTAACTGTAGGGTTATATAGACCTGAAAAAAAATACAAAGTTGTTTAAATGTGATTCTGTGAGTTCTCTCATTTTAATTATGTTCTTAAGTGAACTATGTAGACCTTGCCAATTATCTTCGTTCTAATCACCAAACTGCCATTCGAGCCATCATTGGATATTGCTCAATGCTCTGTTCTACTCGTTTAAACAGGTCTTAATTTCTTAAGCACAAATTCATATTCATTTAAATTTACAGGTCAGCCCATGGGCCATGGGAGAAAGCTTGGCTGAGAAGTGTAACACACTCCTAATATTATTAATATTATTGGTTAAAATTGATTAAAAACTATAAAATCAGGATAAGCTTCTGAAATTGATTAAAAACTATAAAACTGATTAAAAAGGTAACTAGCATAATTTTGAAATAAGGATGAATAATTAAAAATTCAACATGAAAACATAACTGATAATGTTACATAATACTCTATCTTTACATATATATATAACTCAATCTGTTAAAAAAAAAACATAGTATATATAACTCAATGACCCAAAGTAAACTTAACTGAATCATTTTAAAGAACAAAAGAAACTAGGAATCAAATAGTAATTCATGCGAGAGGTTTACACAATCATCTAGTAATCCTCAACGTACTATGATCCTAAGTAAAAGCAAAATTATAAGAGAACTTTAAAAGGTAATGGGCTGTCTGTTAGGCCATGATTCTATCTTCTCAAAATACTTGGGAGGAACAACACCAACAAAACCTTCAGTCAAGATCACCTTGTTGTAAAAAATTTAAAGCTTCATACCTTCGGAAAAAATATATAGAAGTAGCAATCAACAGTCTTATTTGTTGTAGATTTTACTTTTTATCGACAAACAACAAAAAAAATCAAAACTGGTACACGTTTAGTTCAGAACATGTTTGGCTTATTATCATATCATACCTTCTAATGCTTTTCTAACATCTAGAAAGATCAGAACATTGGCATCCTGCCTCATACCTGGAAAAACAAAAAGATGTAGATGAGTAACTGGTACACAAGAGGCCAGTCAAACTACTAGAATTTACTGCATCTAAGGGAATTACTGAAAAATACTAAAGATCATGCTACACATAAGTACTTGATAAGACGAGACCGTCTTCTTCAAAGAATTCAGTAAAATGGTTCATGCAAGAACTTTAATATTCTAAACAAATTTCATAGGACACAGTAATGCCCATGTCAGCCAAAAAAAGGAGACTTCCAATTCCAAGGTTTCCACCCTCCAACAGATAGGTTGTGAAGGAGTAAAGAGATCCTAATAGATCCAAGCTGTGATCATTAATGGTACCTCTGATAGATAGTGTATTGCTAAATTGAAACAACTATCTATAATATGATTAATCACTTGCAAAGAAATTATTAGTCACTAATAAAGCACTAACGTATGCAGGTATTTTTGCTTCTGAGTTACTAACTGACTTAGCTAAACCATATTTGAATCTCTTTCATGAAATAAGTTTAAAATTCCTATTATTCTGGATTTTGGGAAAAAAACACACAAGTTAAAGGGTAAGAGGCAAAACTAGAAATTTGTCAATTGGATTCCATGTTTGGTACCAATCTACATTATCAATCATAATAGACATCTTTATTGTCATTCCTTCTGTATTTTAAAGCTGAGAACCATACTACCATCCTTAATATTCCTGAAGGAAAATTAACTTGCCTAACCAAAATAAAACAAAGATATCTAAATTTGAATTTCAATGTGTAAATAGGATCCGTTTTAAATAGTATATCACATTACCACTAATTACTTCTCCATCTGTTGGTAAACCACAAGAGAAATGAACATGCAATCTCTTCATACACTTCAGACCAGATCCTAGAATTGATGCCAAGTTCTTTCTGTAGGTTCCATGCACACAAACTGCATATAGTGGGAAAACCAAGCATATGAAACAAATAAAATAGCAATACAGAAAAAATTAAAATTTATTGAATGACGTGAAAAGACAGATATGGTGCTCTTCAGTTATTAGAATTGTGTTAATAAAAATTACAATATGCACTTCAGTAACCATAAATATGGCAACATATACCCCAATTAAAAGATAATTTTAAATTATAAATATGTACATAACATTCAGAAGTGAGTGCATTGCTATGTACAGTGTTCACCAAGACTCTAGTATATCATAACATATCCAAATCTCCAATAACTACGCACCTGGAAATTCTTCAGCTGAAAGGATTGGTTTCAATAAGCTTTCAGTTTCAACAGCCTGTAGACAAAAGGTCAATAATTGTAGTGTAAGGGCAGATGAACAAAATTAACTGTTAAACATAACATAAATGACAACATTAATCTAATATTTAACTGTTAATATCAGTAGCTGACTCTCTTGAGTCTGGCATAGTGTACATGTCTCTTCTAAAGGCATTATTGGGAGGAGTGAAGTTTGAGTTATGGGTTCCAGAATTCTGCAGTACATGTGCTCCACACATAACATTCACATCCTCTTTTTCAGCATTGGTTTGGAGGTGATGGTGCAGAAGACACTGCAATAATCACTAGACTTTGGCTTCTTTAATTTTTTGTTCTTGCTGGCTGCAAGGTAAAAAGCTTCCCAGTTCCCACCTCCACCTAAATATACAAGAGGACATGCATAAGTCATCTAAGAGTGCCTTTAGGTCAGCATATGCTAACCTTGCTTTGGATATTGATTTTACAAAATTGATTTTGACTATAATTAGATTTGAAATGGAGAGGTTTATATTGAGATTCTCAAATTTATAGTAACGCATGAACTTTTTCTTCCTTTTAGTCAAACATGCTTTAAAGAGCAAACTTGATTTCAATCTGTAATAACGGAGCATTACAATTTTGTTGTGAAATCACATTTATAAAAATAAATGCACGTCCAAGGAACATGCAATAAGTGATCCTTCATGTGAGGAAAGAATTATGCCCAAACTTTGCCTAATTTATATCAGAATTTACAAAAGTAAATCTCCTAATCAGTTGTCATGTTAAGCAAGCTAGCGTCTCATCAATTCTCAATCCGGTTTTATTTGGCAGTTACAATTTTGTTGTGAAATCACATTTATAAAAATAAATGCACGTCCAAGGAACATGCAATAAGTGATCCTTCATGTGAGGAAAGAATTATGCCCAAACTTTGCCTAATTTATATCAGAATTTACAAAAGTAAATCTCCTAATCAGTTGTCATGTTAAGCAAGCTAGCTTCTCATCAATTCTCAATCCGGTTTTATTTGGCAGTATACTTCTGAAGAAATTTGTGTGGTTCATTGTTCAAGCACACAAGTACACATGAAATTATGCATAATATAATTGAGCATAGACTAAGTGAGAAGAGAGGGAGGTTTCTCCTACTCAGTTTCTTTTTTTTGTTTTGTTTAACCAAAGTTATGTGAGGCTTCTTATTTGCATCCAACTAATCTTCTCTATCAAGTCGGTTCACTTTGGGATAAAGTAATACCTCCTTTTTAGAATTAATTAATCAATGTATCTATATATATGCCAATTAAGCTCCTCCTTTTTTTACTCCAAAAACATATGCATTATAAAAACAATTGTTGTAATAAATAAGCAACAAAAATGAGGGTTGATGTCTGCTGATATTGGTGTTTTGGAGGAACAACAAAGGGCACCAAACTGGGCGCTGCTCTGCTAAGACAACAATTGAATCCATCGCCTGATTCGGAACACCTGTAACGGAACCCTAGGCAGACTCAGGACACTCCCTTCATGCTGACCCGTGTCCCTCCAGAACATCAACACCCTCCCACGGTGACACCTTCCACACATTTTATTACTCCCACTTGGGTTACAGGCACGAGTCACCATGCCCAGCACTACTGTGCCTCTTCCCATCTCATTATAAACACTCGACATATATTTCATACAAACGATGTGGGACTTGCATGCGCTTGCCCTTCGTTTTTTCCTTTACAATTGTCTCCCTTGTTTAACCATGCAAAACAACACGTGAAGAAAGTGCAATTCACAAAAATAAAACAGGCCCTATCTCTTTAATCAACACATCTTAATAATTAGTCTGCCATCTTACTATTTGCACCCAATAAATATCAACTGCATAAGTGGGAGTCATCAATTATCTATCTTTAGCCTAGTTGGATTGATAGGTGTGTTTGGATTGCCATTTCAAGCTTTCAAAACAGACATTTACACTTTTCAAAGGAGGACACAGAGAAGAGTGTTGTGTCATTGAGCTTAATGTATTTCATATTGGGATAAATTATTTTCCAAATACATACACTCTAGGAGTGCGATTAAACATTCAAGTTTTTTAATCACTGGTATCTTGAAACGTTAATAGGATGTGGGTGTTTTTGTGGGTGCAATTTAGTAAATGTTATATCGAAAGTGAGAGAAATTCAAGACTTGAAAACGTCGTTAAATCGCATCACGGCCTTCATTGGAACCCACGATAGGATCAAACATATAGGATGAGTCTGGGGAAACTCAAATATACCTTCATTGTTTTTATTTTATTTCACTTAATAATAGGATGTTGATAGCTGGATAATTATTGTCCATCCATTAAGACTACAAATTTTTTTTTTCTCTTTGGGAGATAACACAATGAATGTAACAGAACATCAGAATTATTTGCTGAGTGTGACACAAATATTGGATCGTTATCACTGATTACCTTTAAAGATCCTCTCAAACTCCAATTTTCTAATAGGTAAGGTAAAACCCGTTAACACTTTCTGGGTCTTTGTTCATAACTTCGTGAGCACATTCACCTTTCTAGTAACAGTTCTTGCATTTTGATCAATATCTCACACAAATTGATGTTCTCTTACAAAGTGATGTTATCCTTGTTACATTCTCAAATTCATCAATAGAACTAATTTAAAAAGCATAGGATTTGGTTTAGAAAAATTTGTCAAAATTAAAACCACAGGAGTTTTGAACCTAACAAATGAGGTGAGACTGTTCCATAAGCCTATTTGCCCATATAT
This sequence comes from Glycine max, assembly GCF_000004515.6. Classification (NCBI taxonomy): domain Eukaryota; kingdom Viridiplantae; phylum Streptophyta; class Magnoliopsida; order Fabales; family Fabaceae; genus Glycine; species Glycine max. The sequence continues at coordinate 48,747,076 of NC_016088.4, forward strand.
TTTTACTATAAACAAATTCCTGTTTAATTCATTTTTTCACATTCCTTTTACTCCTCCAAAGGATTATTCTTCAAAAAATAATAGATATAAAAACATATATTACAGAAACCTTTTTGTAAAGCTTATCAAAGCACATCCTCTTTTTTATATTTTTGAATGTCATCAAAGCACATCCTTAAACTGTAGTAACAACTAACAAACCTCAACATACCAAATAGAAGAAAACATAACAAACTTAAAAGGCAAATTCTTCCACAAATTCAGTCATAAATAAATATGCAAACAAGTTTTCATTACATCCGAATTAGCCTACTCATAATTCTGCAGAATGCAGCATCTACCTAATCAGCCGATAAATATATCAGATACTCTAACTAGCTGCAACTTACAACACTGAAACTAAATCCTATGGTAATAAACATCAGACACGTTTGAAACAATCTTTAGATAAGAGAGAGAACACTGTAAACATTAATAAAACAGCTGAGTCATGAATGTTGTCAGCAAGAGTTCTTGAGGATCGAGAGTGAGCGTCGAACATCAACTTAACTATCAGGCAAAGATATGTTAATATCAGTGGCTGACTTTCTTGAGTCTGGCATAGAGTGCATGTTGACCCAGTTGTCTCTTCTAAAGGCATTGGGAGGAGTGAGGTTAGAGTTAAGGGTTCCAGAATTTTGCAGTACATGTGCTCCACCCATAACATTCACATCCTCTTTTTCGGCATTGGTTGGAGGTGGTGGTGTAGGAGACACTGCAATGGTTGGAGTAACAGTTGCTACTCCATAATCGCTAGACTTTGACTTCTTTATTTTCTGTTCTTGCTGGCTGCTTGGTAAAAAGCTTCCCACCACCACCTAAACATAAAAGAGGACCATGCATAAGTGCCTTTAGGTGAGCATTTCCTAACTTTATTTTGGATATTGATTTTACAAAATTGATTTTGATTAAAATCAGACTTGGAGTGAAGTGATTTATATTGAGAAACTTCTATCTCAAAAGTATAGTAAGCAAACTTGATTTTGATTTTTAATAACCGAAGATGACGTATGTTGTAAAATCACATTTATAACATGCTCGGGGAACATGCAATAAGTGATCCTTTATTTGAGGAAGAATTATTATACCTTAACTTAGCCTAATTTATAGCAGAATCTACAATAAAGTCTACCGACCACTTGTCATGACATGCAAGCTGGCTGTCTTCAATTCTCAATCCCATTTTGTTTGACAATATACTTTGGGAATATTATATGGTTCAGTTATCAAGCATATAAGTACACATGCACTTATCCATTATTTTGAGCATATACTAAATGAGAAGAGAAGGAGATCACTTACCTGCACAGGGCTGGCAGCTACAAGAAGACCAGCAACTCCGCCACCTACAACACGGCCATCAGGGCTAGCCAACGAGACCGACATTCCACCAGTCCTGCTTCTTGTTCCTTGGTTATCAGTAGGCATGAATGATCCAGACAAGGAAAGTATCTCAAAACGGCCCTACAAAAGAAATGTTTTCAGAAAAATGAAACTTAAGGTAATATAGGTATAGGCTTATAGCACCATCATGAACAAGTCAATAATCAAAAAACAAAACTACAATTCCCAACTCAACGATGAACTTAAGCAAATTATCATCAAGTACCAGCAAAGAAAAAATCAAAACCACATTTCTATGGCAGTCATTTCCATACATAAAGTAAAACCTAAACCATGCAGTCTTCTTAATATGAAAAATAATTTGATAAATATAAATATAAGCTCATTTAATTCTCTTACAGTTTCTTAGAATTTGGGCTTAATGCCTAACTCAACCCCCTACAATACATGAGATACATGAACATATTTATTTGCTAATTCCAAGCTTTAAGCTACGCTTTAAGCTTGTTGCAAATAAACATTTATTTTTTATCTAAATAAGAGATAAATAGAAAATAGAATGTCACGTGGAGGTGAAAAGACACCAGACAAGAACTTTGCAAGGAGATCCGTCCATGGTAAAATGAAGAAAGCTATGAATAGTAAAAGCTGACAATGGTAGTAGTAAGAAGACAATCTACCAGCAGAATTTAGACAAACAAAACAAAAAGAAAACCCCAAATAAGCCAGGCAGCAGCAGCAGCTTTCTGGATCTGGTTTGAAAGAAAATGTCACTAGAAAGACACCATTAAATGTTTTGGCAAGGCAAATGGTAGTGGTGAGACCTTAAAGGCTTAAACAGAATAGCTTGAGTATGACGGGGAAATCCATTCACGGGCTTTTGGCAGCTGGTAGATTGGCTCAGCATGAGCCTTTCTGTGGTAATTCTTGGCTGGAGAGGTCACTGGAAAACTTTCAGCCAAGGCAGAGGACCACTGGCAATGGCCAGAGAAGCATTTCAGGTCGCTGGAAGGAGGAATTGACAGCAGAAATTGAAAACTGTGGCTGAAACATGATGTCAAGTTAGAAAAAATCCCCAGAGATTGTCACCAGAAGGTTGTGGTATTCTCCGGAAATTGCAGGTCACTAGAATGATTCTGGTAGATCAAAGGCAGTAATAATAAAAAAGAAGGATGATAGTAAGTAGTAACTAATAAGAACACTTGACTACTTAGAATTGGAGCATGTAAAACAAAAAAACAGTTCCATATTTTCAGAACATGGCAGTGGAATTGTGATGGGACACATCAAAGATTCACTGGCAATGTGCCTTCTTTGTCTGTTTATTACTACTACTCTAAATCTTCCCTATATGATTTTTCATTATTATTATTTCTCACGAATTATTGATCATAAGATATAACCTTCTCCTGAACTGCTATTGATAACAGATAGCATAATCACTGACACTATTGACTACAAATATTAGTAAAATTGCACCATATCATTGAATTCAACTTTCTCACAGCCACAATTAATTTACTAAATAGTAAGTATTTGCAGAACTCAGGACAACATTACTAGTAATTCAATTTGTGTCTTGACCATAAATAATAAATATTAGCAATATAATTATTTTTGTAATCCCCAAAACTTGTATTCATATTCCTAATTTAATGTCATGAGCATTAATTACATACAAATACAATATCAAACAGATGCAATATAGCCTAGACAACAAGCATAAACTTGAAAAAGAAAAAAATAAATCACATCAACAATAATGGTTCCATCTTGAATGAGTCATAAAGGTCATTATGAAACACTAAAAAGAATAGGCACAAGGAAGAGTGCAAGTTTCATTTATATATGCTTAATTGCTTATTTAGCTAAGTCTACAAGTTTAAGGCAAGCAAAATAAAACAGAAAAGGTGTTTTGGTCTGACAGAAGTTCCAAATGAATTTATGAGCTTTAAAGTTAAAACAAATTCAGGATTCTTGTGAAAAAATGGATTAAAATGTCATGGTAAAAAAAGGTAAGCTTGCAAAAATGAAATAAAATAAAACAATGGCACAAATTACTGCCGCACCTCATAAGTTAAAGTACCCCCAGAAGAATCAGGCTGACGAAGTGTAACATTTGAAATCACACCATTAGCAGATAAGATACATATAGCTCGTGGTCCTTGTTGAGAAAAGGATATCACCTTCATCGTGATGTCCTACAACAGCCAAAGAATGAAACAAAATAACCTCATTCAACTATCTTTTGGAAAAGGTTTTAGCATCGTAAAATATGAACATTGCTTAGGGAAAGTATAAATGAAGGCTTTTCTCCTTCAAAAGTACAAAACACTAAGCTTTCTCCCATGTATTCAAACTTTTTTGCCATGAACTAGAACCATGTTAACAGTAACACCATAGAAGTCAACATAGAAAGAAATACAATTGTTTGCTCATCAAATTAATATCGCCAAAACCAATGTAACATCCAATCCCATTCATTAGCAACTTTGTTAATTCCCACACCATATAGCATGTTCTCATTCTCTCTAGCAACACCACCCCTTTCTTAACTATTTCCATATTTCAAATTAGATGATATCAAGATTTCTACATATTTATTCATAAACATCTGTGAGTTTGCCAATCCAAAACAACGGCATTAATATGCAAGTCTAGGAATCATAACCAAAGTAGATAGACACAAACCTATGATAACAAAAATGCTAATATAGAACAATTATATGACACCATGTAAAAACAGAAAACTAATGCTTGCCTAACAAATGATTTCTATTTATAACACCTTATACCACACAGAAATTCATAAGGCTTTCAACTATTTTCAATTTATTTTACTGGCAGAACTCCTACTGAATAGATGTCTAGATATCCATACTCCATACCTAGCCAGAAGCAAATGCTTATTTCGTATTCTCATTGGTTTTAAAGGGGGGGTGAGGCGACAAGGGAACAGTATTCCAGGAGTTGACTTGAATTTCCATTTGCAAACTCCACTCATAAAACAAAGAAAAAGTTGCATATACTTGTCATCCTTATAACTACAAATAAATAACAATTAAAAAAACAGATATTTAAGCAGTTTTTTCAGTAGATTTATAATTCCAAATAAAGGGGTAGCAAATGGTTAATGTCTATTTGAAAATTTTAATGTATACCTAGAAACCAGCAAGTGAGCAACACCCTACACACAATGGATAGTTTTAGTCTATAAGACATAACCAGTGGTGTGACAGAAAATCAGGGAGGCACATATCACATAGTAAGGGTCTATTTGTTTCCCATTCTTGAAATCTATTTTCTGTTTTAAAAAGAAAAATACAAAAAAAAAAATGTTTTGATAAGATTAGTTTTTGAAAATTGTTTTAAAAAATAATACTTTTTTAGTTTAAAATAAATAAATCTTCCAAGTTATTTTGGTTTCTTACTTTCAGTTTTCTGTTATCATTTTCCCCACACTATCTCATCATCTTCCCCCACTCCTACTATCTAAAATTAGTTTTCAAAAAAATGTTTTATAATATAGTTTTTTAAAACATAAAAAACAAAAATACAACCAAAAACACCTTACATTCACATCACTACAGGTACTATTTACCCTCAAGGATAAGAATAACAAGAAACACTTGATACAAATTCAAAGCAAAAGGAAACTCATGCAAATTAAATGAAGCTTTTCCCTTGTCCTGTCCCAGGGAAGCATACCTCGCCAGCATTGACAGTGATGATATGCGGCATAAAATTTGTACCATCAGAGCATGCATTCAAGTCACCTACAGAAGTACCAACAATAGATATTACTTAACTGAGTTGACACGTAGAAAGTAAGCAATAATATCTATAAAAGCACCGATATATTTCCCCCTGGATATTTAAATTATCTTAGAAGTAGTAGGAATTTTAAAGAAAAAACACAATATTGGTGACATTTTCTAATCCAATTAGGATTTAGGATAGGGGCCATGCCATTCAGAGATTAAGCAATGCCAATATAAATCCAAGACAAAAGACTCTGCTCCAGAAGACTAGGCATGACCAACCTAAATGATAATAAGGTTAAGCTAAAAAATAAGCTTACCTTTCAAGAAATACCATGTCATTTCAACAGAAGCATTCAATCTCAATGATATTGCATATTTCATCATCCCCCCAAAAAAGTAAAAATGTAACAAATGAAAGTCAAGAGAGGCAGACTCCCTTGCTAACACAAATTTCCTAATCCGTGCATGAAATTAACAAATTTCCCAAGTAATTCATTGTACCTTTCTTTGCAAATTTTCTTGGTACAAAAGGATGGCTTGTAAGCTATTAAAAATAATAAGGAATTTGTCATGAATTTGTGGAAACTAATTCACAAGTTAGACAGGAAGCAAATTCAAAGACCAAGACAAACAAGTAAATTCACAATCAGAAACAGAGAAAAGTCATTTGATAAGCCATATTAATTACCAACAAGAGCAATCAACACTAAAATCATCAAAGAGACAAAAACAAATGCATTACCTAGATAATCCAAACCAACTTTTTTTGATGGCTTATAGTCCATCCCCCGCATTTTCCCCCGCTTCCCGGAGGAAAAGTCATTAGAAGGCGGAGCCGACGACGAAATTGGCATTGGTGACAATGCCATAGTGACTGACCCATCAGGCCCATATTTCCTCGGCCTACCCCGTTTCTTCTTAACTGCTGTTCCATCCAACCCCGCACTCACAGGTGAGACACCAACAGGTGCAGCTGTAGCAGCAGCACCACCACCATCAGGGACATGAACCTGGTTTGGAGCTTCACTCCTTGGCGCCACATGGTAAGCTGATGGAGCTTCTGCACCTATCACTGTAACCCCAGAACTAATACCTTCTCTGGCTTCCATACAAATATTGAATTTCCACTCCAAGGCCTATATTACCAAACCAACACCTACAATCCCATAATAGAATAGAGAACAATTAGAAAGCAAATGGATTACTAGAGCATAATTCATTACAAAAAATTATAGCTTTTAGCAAAAGCATCAATGCCTTCAAACCTTCTACAGCATGTAACAAAAGCACAGTGAAAACCCATCTAAGGATCTCACCGACAAGTAACAAGGTAAACAAAGATGCAAATTTTAGTTTTACACAAGAAGCTGCTTCACTTTATCAGCAGAGATCCATTAGGGACTTTAGCTTTGCAACAATGGAAAAAAAAATTAAAAAGGATTTCATCACTTCGGGTTCAGAGTAAGCAGAGAATCATAACAAGAAATGCAGTTGTTTTCTATCAAAGATAAGTTTTTGGGTTTTTTCTTCATCACAGGAACCAGAAATTTACCTCTTAACAAGAGATGAAAAAGAAAAAAAAAATAATATTAGCCACTAAAAGCAAAATAACGAAAATGAGTAAAATAGTACAATTATAAAAAAAAATTTTAAAAAAAACAATCCCTACTTGACTAAAATAATTGGTGAAATAAAAAAAAATTTATTCATTTGCTTCAAATATTTCTCAGGCTGGAGTTCAGAATAAAGCATAAGCCATACAAAAACATCAAAGGCTTTTCAAAAACATAAAAACAAACAACACCCTTTAGCATAAATCTGCTTCATTCCCAGCATTATCCCAAACTTTAAAAGACAGAAAGCTGAAACAAAGAGGGGGAAATAGTAATAAATACCAAAAATAAATAAAAAATTGAAACAAAATTTCTTATTTATTATTCTCTTATGAAAAGCGTATCAACTTCAGTGTGTGGATATTCTTCAGAATGCAAAGATCATGACCTGTCACTGTGATTCCACACTTGAGCAAGCTTCTTCCAAAGCTGAAAACTTGTATTCAGATTTCTTTTTCAGCTCAACAAGATACTCATTAACTCAACTGAACTCACCCCAGAAAATGAAAACACAAAAACAAAATGAAAGAAAGAAAAAACACAAAGAAGAAGAAGAAGAAGAAGAAGAAGAAGAAGAAAACACTGTATATGTTCTGGAAAATTCAATTCAAAGCAACTTACAAATTTCAGGAGGTGAAAAAAACCCGTTGGCTGGTTGGTTTTTCCAAAGCTGCTTGAATTGAAAGTTGAAAAAGAGAGAAAAATGGAAAGCTCAAAATAAATACTACTACTGTTACAGCAATTAAAAATAAGGGAGAGAAAAACAAGGGTGATAAAGTGTATTTAAATTAAACAATAAATAATATTAAAGGTTTTATTATTATTTGATTTGAATAAATTCCTAAACCCGATAAATACAATTTGGTTAAGAACAATTTGACGTCCGTGATGAGCAATTTAAAAAAAATCAAAAAATAATAATAATAATAATAATAATCATAATGTGTGTGTACATATGTTGAATCCATGGTTAATATGGTAAATTTGTTATAAAGCAATCTAATTTAAGAGGAAATAAAGTGGTGCCTTTTTCTTTTTTTATTCACCAATTAATTAATTTTCCTATTTAAAGCTGCAAAGACAGGGTTGGACGGCCAAACCTTTATGTTGCCGCTGACCTCCTTTTTGTCTTTTTTTCTCAAAATGAAAGATGATGAGATTAATTTATGTCCTTGATGTCACTTTTAATTACCATGTAATGCCACTGAAGTGGAAATCTTTTTCTTCTATACTTTTGCAATTATTTATACTGAAAATTTTGTTAAATACATTGAATGTGTTGGTTTGGTGTTCATTAGGATTGCTTCCATTCACAAAATTGAAGTGTGACCAGACAAAAAAAGTCTTTGATTTGATTCATGTAATAGTGATATTTCGTTCATAAACATCCACTATTATAATATCATTTTATGTGGAATAATCTGTTTATCTTTTGAATTTCGACTTTCAAAATATATATCGCCAATTACTACTTCTTTGAAAATATCAACCTGACAATCATCTTAATTATTTGCAGAGTAAAGAAAAGTTAAAAATAAAAACATTAAATAATTTTTAATGGAATTTAATGTTCCGTTTTACTTTTCATATTATATAAATCATTAAAAGTAAAGCAAATGACATTAACACCCTATTTAGTTTCTTCGAAACTCACACATACATTTGTCGTCATCATTACAGAAAATACACTTAACGATGTGTCTTAGTATAGCGTATTTCAAATAATTAAGAGAATTATGGAAGGAAACAAAGAAAGAGATGATATCAAGTAAATCTAAAAAATTGTAAACTTCTGGACTATTAAGTAGTTTTCTTATAATTAATAAAAAAACTAATTGATTTTTTTAATAAAAACTAATTTATTTTAAAAAAATTGAATTACTTTTTAATAATTCAATAATTTTCTTATATTCTCTTCGTTTCTTTTCAATTGTCTGATTTTTAAAGATTTTTTGTTTTTATTTATCTATCATTTATCCAAGATTAAAATAATTATTATTTTATTAATTATATTCTTACGTATTTTTTAATCTTTTATTATGGAGTGAAATAAGAAATTCTAGGACTATTTTATTTAGTATGTCATAAAAAACTAATTGAATTTTATTTTCTTGTGAATAAAAAACTAATTGAACTTAATAATTACTACTATTAAAGTTTACGGGTGAAGTTAGATATTATTGGTTTTCTATATAAAGGTGGTATGAAGTAATGTATTCATGACATAATGCATATGCATACAATATCTAATAAAGAAAAAGGAAAGTGATGAACAAGACGAGATCTCTTTATTACGTATTAGAAAATCTGAAAGCACACAGTGTCACGTGACAGTGGGGATTGGTCATTGTAGCAGGTAGCCAGCTGCCTCAGTTAGGAAAGACTTTCCTTACCCGTGAGTGAAAGAGAAAATAATAATTAATATTTTTTGATAAATACTATAAGAAAAAATAAAAGAAAAAAGCATATCTTGCCCACAAAGTCATGGCTTCCATCAACAAATTTAAAGTTACGTTTCATCTAATCTAATCTAGATTATTATAATTTTCATAACGTTTCACCTGATTATTTTCAAATTATAATAATAATAATAAGGAAAAAAGTTAATGTGAAAAAACTGACTAATTATGTACTTGGTGTTTAATTTTAGGTGGGATCAATTTTCAAACCATGTTAAATGCTTATCATGATGGGTGTAAATTACGTTTGGATCCCTTCAGCTTTATCGAAACAACACTCTACCTAGATTTATTATAAATAAAAAAAATACTATATTCTTACAAACTTATTTCTCAGACAAAAAAAATAAATAAACAAATTTATTTCTGCATCTAATGACATGGTTATTGACCGGAAGAGGGGTAGGGGAAACGTGAATTAGTTTTGAACTTTTGCTCAAACCAAACCAAACCAAATTTTGCTTGATCCATAACAACCAAAAAATATCGAGAAGAATATATGGCAATTTAAAGGCTTCTTTTTTATATAGTTATTTTTTTCTTTTTGGTACAAAATTTGAAGGCTTTTAAAAGAATACTAAGGATTTTGATTTTAAATTTTTTTTTATTTTTAATTATAAAAATGTCAAATATTTTTATTTTACTTATTTTTTTTCAAAAAATATAAAAATAGTAAAAAAAAAAAGTTTGCACAGGCCAAACAAATTGTTCTTAGTGTGTTTTTCTGTTCACATGGCAAAGCAATTGTGAATCTGTGTTCTAATTCATTTCTTTGCAAACTCAAAATATGCCTTCTTTATCCATTTACTTTAGTCTTTAATTTTTGTAAGTCTTTTTTAATCATTGGTGTCCAACATTTATTAGTTTTAGTGATATTAATCTTTGTCGATAACTTAATTGATCATTTTTAAATAAATTTTTTTTAATTATATTTTTTTTATCCATAAAACTCAAACTTAAATTTTACTTAAAAGATAGTTCAAGACAATTCAAACTAATGACTTGTCATTTTGTAGTCTAATTTGTACCATAAATTATTATTTTTTAAATGTCCTTAAAATAATCACAAAATTATTTTACATTTGAATCACTTTTTTTAAAAATATGTTACAAACTGGACATAAATCACACAAAAATAGCGATACAACAAATTTTTGAAACCATAAGAAACAATACAACTATAATATGATATGATATACAAAATTAATATTTTTTTATCATTCAGAAAAACTAAAAACACCAAACAAAGGCACGAAGACCTAAAATATTTTAATATATAAAATTAATATAAAATAAGTTTTTAAATTACAAAAGGCTTTATGTCAAAAAATTTGAAAAAGAATTTTTTTTAAGGAAAAAAATTACAAAAGAGTTGAAATTCATATTTTAGAATTAACAAATCATTATAAGCATAATAAAACACTAAAATTTATCTAACTATTTTGACATCCCAATTTATGTTGGTATAAAAATTTAAAAAATAAAAATATAACTAAAAGTATTTGGCATATCCGTATATATGAAAATATATAACAAATTATTTTGGCCATATCATAATGTTACAATATGATATTAAAAGGGTTCTTATAATGCTAGAGGTTCAAGAATTTAATTAACTTTTTTTTGTAGATTTAGAAAACAAGTTGATTAAGTTAACAAAAGACAAAGTTACTTAACCTCTATAAATTATAGTATATAGGGTTTTTTTCGGTAGAAGTAAAAAATAAGTTAACGCAAAAAGAATAAAGTGCATTTTAATTTTTAATAGATTTAGCCTGGAGTGTTTTCTTAAAGAAACCTCAAAGAGCACATATGTAATTTATCCTAATGTGTGTAAAGAAAATATTTTTTTTTTAACACAAGAATATACAATAAACATAAATAATTAAATATAATACTACCGTAGTATCACATATACTATAACTTTTTTTACATTCAAATAATGAATGCGAATCTAATGTACAAACACGTCTTTAGAGTAATTTAAAGCTGGCAAGCGGGGGGAGGGGAAATCATTCACCCCAAAAGTACATTTCTTTTGTTTTGGCCAAACATGGAATTTAATTATGCATAGGGAAATGATGTTTAGTGTGAAAGTTAATGCACAAATATTATATTGGCTGATTTCCGTTAATTTTTTAACAATAATTTCTGAAAAATTTTAGATTTTAAAAATTTTAAATATTTCAATTAAAATCATTTTATTTTCAAAATTTTGTGTTTAGATAAAAAAATTTAAAATAATGAGAATGAAAAAAAAAAAGATATAATTAGTATGTTAATTCTCGATCAATATTTTTAGGAGTTCAGATGAAAATAAAAGAATGAAAGTTAATGCACAAATATTATATTGGCTGATTTCCGTTAATTTCTTAATTGTATTCATTTTTAAATTATATAATTATCCAATCAAAACAAGACAATTAGAATTCGTTCAGGTCTTTTACGAGAAATCCTCATACCAAATAGTATAACTCGTTTGTTTAATACATGTACCGACTCAATTATATAACTTAACATGCTGAAAACTCAAAGAGAAATATGAATTGTTAATAGCACGAAGTAATGTGCGAATGTTATTATTTGATTTACAGCAAACTAGCAATTTAAATTTTTTTCTGTAAAAAAGCAATTTAATTTTTTTTTATCTTTTCAATATCCAATGAAATATGTACATGTATTTATCGTGCAAATTCGTGTGGTATATTTTCATACGGAATAGCATATCTCAAACCCAAATAGCAACATTTTAAATTTAACTTTTCAAATTATAGTAGCGCTTTTCATGTCTAACAAGGCTCACAGGCCGTACTTGTTAGTATAATATTCATTGCTATTCTTTGAAATATTATGATAATAAATCATAGATCAAAACATGCGTGTAATGCAAATACATTATAATATTCAGAATTCAAATTGAATTATAAGTCCTCCTAATACTAGCTGTACATCAGCTTCCTAAAATATAAAATCTTCAACCCTTGCCGTGACAAAAACGATTTTTGTTTAGTTCCACAGTAATCGATTGCTTAGTAGTATGATAATACCTTAAGAATTTAGCATAATATAATTAACCTTTTTTTCTATGCGTTGTTGTCTTTTTAATTGAGTGTAGCATCTTTGTCTAATCTTTTTCTTCTTATGAAATTTCAAACACAATCATTAACACCAGATTTTCTTAATAAAGAATACATACCTTTGCTTTCTTTGAAATCATTATAATCGAAATCTCGCAAATATACTCATTTTCAAAACCAGATATTTCTTCCTTTTTTTTCTAATACATAAAATAAATAAAAATTTCAAATTAAATTGACTTAATGTCACCTTTAACCCATCATATTTCATATTTATTTCATTTTAATACATTAAATTTTAAAAAAATCATTTTAATTTTTTATGTTTTCAAAATATATAATTTTAATTTTTAAAATTTTTTTACTTGAAATGTTAGTGTTATGTTTATCATTTAAATTTTAAAATAATTAATTTAATATAAAATCAGCTAAAAAGGGGCACTATTTCTATATAAAACACAGAACATTTTCTTTATGGAGTTGGTGAAATCTACGTTTCCATCTTCGAAATACTGTTTTTGCAGCTATTTACAAACTCTACATTCAAAAAGCAAAATTCACGGGCAAGTTGAATGGTTTGGAGCATATATGACATCTAGAGCACGTTGTTGCACCCAGAACTTCTCCATGCAATAAACCCCATAGCTCTACCTCTATCCTTAGACACTCATGCGTCAAAGTTGATTTTAATACAACTTCCAATTGGTCTCCTCCAAACAGTTGCTAGTGGTTGTTCCAGCGCCTCCTTCATGTGAATCTCCATCTGTTCATTATTTGCCTTGGAAATAACATCTTCAAATTGGATTTGAATATTTGGAATTTGGGTATGACCAGGATGTACCCGGTTCATTTATATTCGAATTTACCTTATTATCTAATCCAATCAAATAAAATGAGTAATTTAGATTGGTTTTTCAAGAAAGAAAAAAAAATAAAATTTAACTTAAATCAATTTATTTGTAAATGATTTGGGTTGAATTGGATTAACGAATCAAAGTATTTAAATTTATTTGTTATTTTTTTTAAATTTAATATTTTATATAAACCAAATTTTTTATTAAATGAAATATTGAATATATTACTTATAATTTACATGTAGTCAAATAATGGAAAAAAATATGAAGAAATCATATTGTTGTCATCATCATCACATAAGCTAAGATATTATGTTAAACATGATTTAAAAATTAAAATATAATAAATAAGTTTAATCACCACATCCAAGAAGCTTAAAAACTCAAAAACTAAAACTATTGCAACATAGTTGGAAAAAAATCCAATGTTCTCAAGTAATCAAATAAGTAGTGCAACCGAAACTATTGAGAGTTGAAATCCTAATTTTGTGAGTGATTAAATGAAATCATGAGAATTGAGAAAAAAAAAAAGACAATTTCACACAAGGTGATTTATATCTTCTACAAGAAAATGTTTATTACCAATGGAAAAATAATATTTATCTAACTATTTTTTTCTTCAATGTCATTATGTTTAATTATTTAATAATTCAAAAAATATAAAAGTGTGAGTTTCTTGATGTTTCTTATTATTAGAGTAAAATTGTTTATAATTTTTTTTAGGAATGACATGATATTATGGGGACCACAAAAAGTAACTTAAGAAATCTAGTTAAGAAATTCTCATAAGAAAATGCTCTTAGTTGCTAAGTTTAATAATAATAATATTAATGTAAATTAATGAGTCAACTAGCTAGGTCAGAGGATCGGTCCAAATATTAAAACCTCTTATCTATCTCAAAATTCAACCGGTTTAAACGGATTAAGTCGAAATTAATTTAAACACAAAAAAATATTCAACTCAAATCATCTTGGATCAATTCATATTCGCAGCAAAACTCATATCCATGAATATCCCTTGGGTGTGAGTTGGTTATTTTTTACAAATTAAAATTATTACAGTGACAACTAAAATTCATCACAATATTTTAAAAAAAAAATTCTAGTTAAATTATTTTTCATTGAAATATTATTATACATGATGACGATTTTTAACCGTTAGTATATTAAATTAATTATTCTAAAATTTTAAAATTAAAAGAAAACTAACCTTTCAAATAATAAATTATCAATACATTTTAAAAACATAAGTAACATTTTAAGCCAATTAAATAAAGTGCGTACAGTGTAGATTCAAATAGAGGTCAAGGACAAAAGTCCAATGTCATAACCCTTTTATTTTCCACGTGTAGGACACCCATATGAGCAAGTTGGATTTTGGATTCAGCCATATGCCGTTACACTTGTCCTAGGTTGCTTCACCTTTCAGACACTCTTACTTACCACTTAGACTAGGTCTCTCTCTCTCTCTTGTCGAATCACTAGTGCAGGCCACATGCTGTGTCTATTATACCAGACGGTCAAACCCAACATGATGGTACTTTGTCTTCAAACTCATCCAAATCCAAACATAATGAATTGCAAATTCTATTTAATGTAATCAATTATAGTTATTTTAATTTAAAGCACCAATTCAGTAGGTGATTGACCCAATCAGTGTACGTTTAATTTTGTTTTGAATTTGAATTCTGTTTATAAATAAAAAGATTTTATTAAAAGAGTTCATTTAATCATTTTATCGTAATCTTTTAATAAAATCTTTTTATTTATAAACATTGATGATTAAATATCGTCAATATAATTAATATTTATTTTATTATATACGATAGAATTAAAAATAAACATTTTAAAATAAAATAGGATATAATATAAGTATTGAAAAATAATATAGTTCAATTTCACTAATTAAAGAAAATAAAACATTTGATCTTTTTTTTATTTTGTTCCCAAACTTGATAAATGTCCATGAAAATTTTGTATCATGTTTTTTTATAGACAGATTATACATCAAACATGTTTTAAACCAAATCATAAAAATGAACGTTGTCGTTGTTGGGAGACGCAAAATGTAAGAAATTTAATTTAATAACGAAAACAAATTTGTATAACGAGAAAGTTTTAATCATGATCCAAACTTTCTTAATTTTTTTTCCTTAAATGTTGAATCATGGATGAGATAAGGTAAGTATTTATATAAGTATCAATCTAATAGAAAAAAAAATGTTGGTGGGTGATTAAGAGAGAAAAAAAATTCAAGTTCTATCCCTACAAATAAAAATTAACAAATTAATAATTAAGATTTATTAATAAAAAAATTGTCAATCTAACATTGAGTATAAATCATCTGTTATTTAACTTGCCATAAGTCCTGAGTTTAAGATCTAAATTAATTCTTAAAAATGTTTATTAAATGAGAAAAAGTACTTCAAATTTTTTTTTTTTTAAATGAGTTTATATATTTTTTGATGTCATGTTTCTCAGTTAATTTCTTTACAACTTCACACTACAATCAAACTCATTCAATTGCTAATGGCTTGTTTGGTTTGATGGAAAAGAGAATGAAAAAAAAATATGACAATTTTTAATTCGTCCATTATTTGGAGCTTTAAATGAGAATAAGTAAACAAAGAAAAAAAAACAAAAACAAAATTGAGTCCCACATAAAAAAAAAAACTTTCCTTTCAATTTGGGAGAAAAGAGAACATAAAAAATGTAAAAATATTTAGGATAAAATTACCCTTATTTATATATTACATCTCTTTTTTATTTGAGACATTTATGTTATTTTAATTTTTTTTCTTCTCTTTCACTTTCTCAATTGTCAAACAACTTAAAATATCTTACCTTTTTTTTTCTTTCCTTTTTTTTCCTACACCTAACACACCATAAAAAATTTATACATGATGCAAGAAATATTAACTTATTTCATGAAAAATATATTAATTATACATATATATATATATATATAAAATATTAATATTTTTTTAAAATATATAATTTAATTATCCATGCATTTAACGGGTACAAAATGTACTAAATAATAATAATAATAAATTATAAAAGATATTAATTTTAAAATATAAATAATCAAGTAATGGAGTACAAATAATTAATATGTTAAAATTAAGATTGAATTGTTTTGATATCACTCGAGTTCAATCCCTAACAAAAATAATTTTTTTATCAAATTATACCTATTTTTTAATTAAACTTTAAATTAGTCAGAGTTCATTTTTCATAATGAATGAAAAGGTTAAAAAAATTAAAATATAATTTTTTTTCTAAACTTAAACTTTGGTCAACAACTCAATATTTGCTCGACAACCTAAATATAAGAAAAGTTTTATGCAACATAAAACCCGATCATATCATGTCAACAAAGCAATAAGACAATTAGTTCATTTGAGGGGTCATTTACCCAACATTAAGAAAATTATTTGGGCATTTATAAAAATAATGTGAAAAACATTTGAGTAATATCAATATATAAACCAATATACAATGTATTGCTCGAAACAAAATGAGAAAATAGACTTTTTTTTATAAATATAATTGATAATTGAGAAATATAATTGAAGTCAAATGTGGTTGGTGTTTGTTTTGGTTTGATAGAATCATTTATCCAAGGGTAAATTCAACCACTACAATACTACGAAGATCAACCAACTGTCCCAATCAAAATGGTTGGGAATTGAAGATAGCTAAATATAATAAAATTTAAACAAGTTAATAAGGGAAAGCTTAATTAAGAATATTATATCTACCAATAATTAATAAACTAAACAAATAAAATATAAGAACATTCCAATCCAATTATGTATATGGCCCAAAGACAAGAATCCCATTCAGGCATTCACCTGGTATTTTCATCAGACCCAAATTATTAATATGATGTGTCACATCCTATTCCATCCATAGCATTGTGATTTAAGTTGCACAAGTGCTAGCCAATGCAAAACTACACATGCACTCAATAAGTTACCAATCAGCATTCCTCAAACAAACGAAAATTCCAGTTCCTTTCCTTTTTGTCATATTTGTTGACTTAACTTCATCTTCCATAATATATAATTGTGAACCAGTGCTCCACAGCTAGAACTGTCATAATCTTTGGTTCATGTGTTCTATGGGTGTTCCTGATCTTACCGTGGATAATAAATAGGAAATAGGGGCATCCTAATTTCAAGTTATTAAACATGGTTACAATATGTGAGTAAATAATTTCAAACACAAATTTATATTACAACCTTTATATCACGTGAAAACGTGATTTTAATCACAAAAACTATTGGTATGAAATCGTCATTAAAAACATCATTTTATCTCAAAATAAATTGATTAGGTAGAGATGATTAGTTTGGTGTCACATACAGAAGCCCCATATACCTCTTGTTAAAGAAAACATGATTTTAATGTTAACTAAACAAAGATTCACTATGTTTATTTAATTAAGATTTAATAGAATTAGTTTTGATAAAACTTATTTTGAACATAACTATATATTAATTTAAAACACGTATTCAAATTAAAATGTTAAATTTTTATTAAAAATATAAAAATATTTTTTAATTTTAAAAGAAGAATAAATAATCATTTTTATTTTTGCAAGTGTGACGGTGATAAATTTATTCATGAAAAATTAAAAAATTAAAATTTAATTCATAAAAATATAAAAAAATATGATAAATATGTCCTACCATTAATTTCTGATTTTCGTGTTAACCTTAATAGGTCTACCTACGAGGCATATGTCAACACCCGATTTTGTAATCCTTATTTTATTTTTATATTCCATTTCAGTTTATCTTTCTCTATTATATTTGTTTGAATAAAAATTGAATAAAACGGAAGACAATATTTTGGGCCAGAAACCCAATTTTCAATACAAGCATACATGGCTGTCCAACCGAAAACAACAAAAGAGACAGAAGCATTTTGGGACATAACTGAAGTCTCGGTTTGGGTTTCCTCTGGACTCCAGCAACACCAACTAGCAGCAGCTGTCTCCAAGATTCCAGCAATAACTTGCCAACTTGTGCCGCATAAAAAAAGAATGTTCCTACAAGAGGACAAATATCAATTCCCCAGATGAGGAACCCAAGCTTCTGGCTCGAACTTATAAATACAATGACTATGGATAGATTTGGTGATGCGGGAGAAAAACGAGAAAAAATATTTGCATTATAATAGAAAGAAAGTACCCAAGCTTATAAATACAATGGCTATGGATAAATTTGGTTGTGTGAAGACAAAAGAATATAAGAGAAAAGAGAAAAAAAATATCTGAATCTAGGTAGAGAGAAAATAATGTGGAATCCACACTATATTTTGAAAATTTCCCCTTAAATGGTAACTTCTCTCCCACAACTACCCCTATGAGTGAATGCGGTGGGGGCAGAGAAGATCACGCAAAAGAGGAGTTGAGTTGAGAGGGAAGAGAGAAAACAAATATGAAGGAGAGTGTTTTGAGAGTCATCAAGTTTCTGGGAAGAGAAGCAGCTTCGGTGGAGCTGTTGTAGTATTTGTGCTATGTTTGTTGTTCTTGCCTGTGTAGCTGTTGTAATCATGTGTTAGTCAGCTAAACTAAAATGAATAATTTGTGAGTAGTGAGTAGATGTTGTATGTATGTGAGTTTTGTTTCCTAGTGTGCGTATTAGTCACCTCAAAAATAAAAAGATAAATTAATTTATTAGTTATCTAATTTATTTTTTAGGTTTGATTTGATCGTTTAATTTTTTTAGATTTAATTTGATCCTCTAATTTTTAAAATCGATCTGCGATATTTTTTATCCTGACATACATATAAATAAATAAAAAACATATAAGAATATGGAATTTAATTAAATCAATTTTATTCAAATTACTTAAACCAATTTTTGATTACATGGGTAAAAGGATCACATTCGTTTCACTATTATCAAATAAAACTTATTAAAAACATCTCCGACTCAAAACAAGCCGTCCAAGTTTACAAAAGAACTCAAATTAAACAACGGAATAAAATAAAGTAAAATATATGTTTGGAACATCATGCAATTAAAACAAAACTTATGCTTCGATGTCACATTCTATTATAGCATTATGTCCCAATGTCCTCTAGCACAAAGTTCTTTAAAGTCAACCACCTAAACATCTACTCCCATGAATACAAGGTATGAGATCATTACAAGATCCAAAAACAAATAATACATAGGGAATAAGTTCTCACATTTTAAATAAAATACAGATAAACAAAGACATAATCAAAATACATTATAAAAATATTTATAACATAGCTCAATTTAATACAATGCACGTCACTTCACCACTTTATCATTTAAAATTTATTTTTCAATCACTAATCACATTACACATGAATCACACACTCAAGTAAAGACGTAACAACACTCATCAATGTCATAATGAACAATTCACAGACATTATACAACAATTATACTAAGAGTCAAACCTATATGCAATGTGATACAATTTCAGTGAAAAACTACACTGGGGCGCTTAGGAGTACATAACAAGACACGTCACACAATGAGTATGTCAAATCACTTTCACTAAGTAAAATCATAAGGTGACAAGTCAGGGTTACTTTGTTTTGCGAGAATGTTCCAACCATATGGGATCAACATAGACTTAAAGGAACACTCAAACTGAGTGTTTTTACCCCCAAGGCCTAAACTCCGAAAAAACCGTTAGAATCTCACCTTCCTCATTCAGGTCCAACCCCTAAAACAACTTTTGCACGCAGACACTGCTCATGAATTATACAATACCCACGACCTCACATTTGTTTTCAAATATATTTAACACATTGGGCTACAATTTAACACTTCAGGTTCTTAACTTGGAACCCTACACTTTTTTTTAACACTTCGTGCATAAACATTTTTCTCAAGGTAAACACTAGTCGGGTTATTGTATAATTCACAATTCACAACACAAGTATTGCCACATCAAGTATTAACCACACGCTTATTCACAATCATATTCCATGTCGACGTCTCACAATTCATCACATATACAATTTATCTCTTACACATAATTTCAATAACAATTTCATGATCCAACATAACAATTTATCACGCTAATATAGTAAATCTTGTCCAAAATACAAACAAATTATACAAAAATGCTTTTCACAACATGGGGAGTAAAATCCCTCAAACAATTTCACATAATCATATCAGAATCAAAGGAATCAAAATCATAGGTCAAAAACACGAAAACACCAAGAGCACTCAATTTATCAACCAATTCGCATCAGAGCATCAATTGATCCGTCAAATACAACAATCTCTTAATTATAATCATAAAGGAAGAATTACAATACAATAAACATCCTAAAACAAACCTTAATTTGATCTTCTAAGGATCCCTACGCATGTTCATTCTAACCCCCAATTGCGATAAACTCATCCCTCACCTCTAAGCGGGGCTCACGTGTGTAGTCCTGGAGCGATAGCGGCATCTTTAACGATTCTCTAAGATTCTTTAAGCTTTTCCTCTAGTTGGTTGCTCTGCTAGGGTTTCCAAACGTTAGAAGAAAAGAGAAGGGATTAGAGCCTCCATTTGTCTCCGTGCGATAGAAATTTCTCTTACCACAAACATTATTTCGAAAATCCCAATGGCGTGGATGTGCAAAAATGAGTTCTAAACTTGGTGTTCAAATTTCACGATGATCCAACGGTTAACAAATATGTGATCGTAGTTTTCCTATGAGAAGTTTGAGTGTATACGAAAAAAGATGAATTTTGGAAGAGGAGGAAGACAAAATGAGATAAGAGAGTACTCTTAGCCTATTATTTAGGTTATTTTTTCTTTATTTTATTATTTTGTAAAAAGAAACTTTATTTTACTCCTTATCAAATCAATAAATAAAATATATTTTTTTTATTTTCTAAGAACATATATTTATTTTATTTACCTTAAAACTATTATTTTAATTAATAAATTATTTCTCCTTATTTATTTAATCATAAAAATCTTATTATTTTCCTAAAACTCTATTCTTTTTAAATACAATCTTTTTTAATTTATTTTAAAAAAATGAGATGTTACATATTCAATTTGATCCTATCATCTAAATTGGACCAACGATGTTAAAAAATTACACTTTGTGACTGCTTAAAATCACTTAATGATGTTTTTAAATTGCTATAAAATGCATATTTAAACGGTAGAATCAAATTTAGATGATAGAACCACACAAATTAATTTAGATGAAGGGATCAAATTGAATTGATTTTAAAAAGAGGATAAAATTGAAGCAAAAAAAATAATTAAAAGACTAAATGGAATCAATTTTAAAATTAAAGGATCAAATAAAATCCAAAAATTATAAAAGACCCAATCAAAATTAAAAAATAAATTAAAGAAAAAAATCAATTTAACCATACTAAAAAAGGAGAAAGAAAAGTGAAACTGAATGAAAGTGTTACTCACACATGTACTGAACCAGACAATTTCCTGAACCCTTATCACACCATTAACCAAGGCCGATAGGATCACCCAAACCATCACTGACCCAATACATTGGATTTCTCGAAGCCATATTGTTACCAATATGTGTTGCAAGTGATGGAATTTCTAATTAAATCCCAAAAGCAAATTGTCACACAACATTCCTCTACCCCCCACAGCAAAAAGAGAACATTAACCTCAACCCCATTTGACCACATCTCTCGTATGATAAAAGCCATGTTGTATTTTGATAGACTCAAACATTTTCTTTGAAAAAAGTAAGATGCCTAATATCCCTGCACTGAGTAACAGTAAGTTCTTAATTCATTTCCAACACCAATTTATCAGACTTTACATTGTGTTTAGAAACCTTGCATATCAAGCAGTGCCACGAATTTTATTTTTTTTAATGATTTTTCTGTCAGAATACTCTGCTGGCCCTAAATGGTTACTATACTATCACTTCCAACTCCACTGGTAAATGAAGCTATCTCCATGAAATGCAATCAGTCTTATACTATACATATGAACGCACAAAGGTTTTTTACATGGACAATTTGCTGTGTATCAAGGAAAGGTTTTCATTCATGCACACTATCATATTCAGCCTCTAAAAACAAATCCACACACTCATTCACAGTGATGCTCTCACGAAAAACTTCCCTATGATAGCATTCAGAACATAACAGAGAAATATTCTGCATTTGAATCCATAAAGTCAAGAAACTAATAACAGATACAAATACAATCACAATAAAAACCCCATCTCCTACTCAAGACGGTTATTAATGCCATTTAATCAACATCAGTAGCTCGAACACATTAAAGGCTCTTTTCCTTAGACATAAAAAACATCAGAACCAAGAGAATGGTTTCAGTAGCCACAGTCACAATTAATTAAGAGCTACATTCGGTTATAGGGACCAATCATAAAGAGAGATTGGAACCAAGTACAGCTTAAGTTCCAGATCTCTGAAGCAAATGTGCAAGAACATGTACACAGTTGCCTAGACACAAAATTATATAAGTACAGCAAAATAACAAGAAGTAAAAATGAAGATAAAATTAAGAAAAGTAAGGTGAGTAAACCATTCCTGCAGATCCACGAAAATCAAATATTTCTTCAAATACCCACCCAAATCATAAGGCCAGACTTAACTCAAATCATTTTAACTACAAATAATAAAGAAAAGAATGACAGAGGATAGATAGTTTTGACTTCTTTTCTGGGTGATGAAGCAGCAGTTGCTTCAAAATTACAATTCTGACAGACTAGTATTTTGAATTATATCACACTGTTGACCCCACATTATGATACCTTTTGAGAAAGGTTCTTCATGCCATAACCAATACACTTTAGAAAAACCGACTGTGAGTTCGGATCTGGTTTGATAATAAACTTCAAATCAAGAAAATCCCTTAGATTTCTGAGAGTTTCAACTCCATGCTGGGAAAGTTTTCCTACACGAACCTTGGAAACATCTTGAGGGCATAGAGCACAAAGAAGAAATAACAAACCCTATAAACCAGAACATTAAAAAATATATTAGGTAAGCCAAAGTTCCACAAATGGAAGCAATTTTCATCTTATATATACAAGTCCTACAAACCCAGATGCAAGACAATAAAATTGAAGTAGTTACTTATTTCAGCACCAAAGAATAGCATTTATGAGTCATAAAACTTCCTGGGAGGTTACATCTCTGCTGCATGTTCTCTTTTCTTTTCTTTTTCTACCTGTTCCATAGCTCTTCCTCTCTACTATCTAAAAAATTTTAAGCCTATATTCTCCCTCTGTTACCAGCCTCAGTCAACCAGGACCATAGTTCTCTCATTTGTAAGAAGTTTTTGTCCATAATTATGTGCTTAACACCAGTATCAATCATTTGGTAAAGAACCATTAAAAGGGGATGAAACTGCTAACAAACTAACCTGATGTGTTGAATCTACCACTCCATTTTGAGCTATCTCCCCTACTAAAGCATTAGCAATCCCCACACCGATATCGTCTGGAGGCATCAAGTCTCTTTTTGCATCATCTGCAAGGCCAGAAGTATCTTCATCCCTTGCTTGAGAAACAGCAGTATCTGCAGAGATGAAGCAACCAGACGTAGTTTCTGCAACCAGCGAAATCCCATATCCAGGAGAGCTGCAACAGAAAATGAATGAATTACATTTTAATACAATATAGCTTTCACTTTTCTACCAAATATATTTCCAAAACTCAAATTAAATATTCAACAATTTCCACTGAATGAAAGGAATCATACTTTCCCGCCTCTGGACCTGATCTGTGATCAGAGAAAATGTGCACATCAGAAACCAGCGGATTGATGATTCCACGGGCAGATTTAATCATGCTATATTCAAACTGAACAGACACTCTTGTTGAAAAAGTAGTTCCTCTAATTTTCCTCACAAAACCCTCATCAATCCAACTAACCGCCTGTTTGAAAGAACATACATATAAGGCATTGAAAATTTTAAATTAACCATCAAATCAAATTATCAAAAATTTAGAAACTTACCGTTAGATTCTGAACAACTGGAACAGACAAAACAACTTCACCACCACCATTGGGAGGTAATCCACGACTCTCTACTTTAAGCTCCAAGTCTTCAAATGGAACTCCAAAGCGCTTCAATATAGGTAAAGTAGTTGACTTGAAGGTATCAATAGATGGATCTTTAGAATCATTTGTAATTCCTGATAAACAATATTCCAAACAGTTTTAATTTAAAGTTTCAACCACCACAATATCTTCGTTTTTCTATATAAGAAGAAATGTATAAATAGGAAGTAGAATACAATTACTATACCTTTGAGCCTAATAGTAAGGGGCTGTTTGGCAAACAAACATAACACAATGAGTGGCTCCAGAAAATAACCAATGGACCGTGAGACACCGCAATCGTGTGCACTGTGTTGTCTGCCACCCATAATAGTTCCAGGTTTGTACTTTAATTTGGTACCTGCCCAACCCAAATAGAATGAATAATCCATCCGTTAAGGGAATCATAGTTTGCTCCAACCAAACTAACTCCACTAAAGTCAAAAAACAGTTCAGATGAACTGCACTAAATTGCTTTTAGCAGTGCACTTAACTGAATTGGTGCATGAACTCTTAAAATTATATAGTTTTATTAAAACTGAACTAGAAAAATAATTCAATTCAGTTTTTACTAAAAATAGTTCAGTTTTTTTTTTATATATATATAGTTTAGTCTAGTTCAGTTCATCAAGTTTAGTTTTTCTGAAGTCTGAACACCCCAGGTCGTGGGTTCGAATCCTCTCGCTAACATTCTAATATAAAACTAACTAACAACAAACATTTGTCGATAAAAAAAAAAACAGCTAAACATGATTAATAATTAAGAAAATGGTTACCGGTTTCGTTGATTTCGACGTGGCAATCGTCGCAGACGGTTTCGAAGAGTCGAAGGAGTGAAATTTCGTGGTTTCGGAGACCAGGCCATGTCTCGTCGGCGCGAATGTCCTCGATGAGAATGGGAGTGGAGGAGAGAGTAGAGAGAAGAAGGCGTTGCCTGAAGCTCCGGCTTCCCTTCAGCCTCTAGTATGTCGTTTTCCCCATTCTGAGCAGCAACTCAAACTCGTGACAACTTGAAGCTGCAGATTTTGATACGGACGAGGTTCGGCTTGACGCAAACCCAGTAAAATAAAGCTGAACAAAAAGGAGATTAAGACTTCAAAGAATAAAAATCGCTTTGAGGATTGAAGCTCTTTTGTTGCAGGTTTGAAGTTGCAGTTCTTTTGAGAGGTGAGACTGAGTCATAATTTTTTGTTGTAGGGTTTCCAAAATGTGAGTGAACTTGGACCTTTCTGTACGTTTGTTTTCCGAACGTACTAATGGCTCAAGCCTTACATGCAAGCTGTCATAATTTCATGTTTTTAATGATTTCTTTTATTTCACATATTTAAAAATAATGTGGACTTTTATTTTGAATTTGTAGGAATTGTGATAATGACTAAACAAAACAAGAGATGGATGAAACTTAAAGATAGGGCTTTCCTAGGGTATTTAAAAGGACTTGAAGACTTCTTAGAATTTGTTTTTTCTAGACTTAAGCCTTATGGACGCAAGCCTAACCAAACAATTAAGTATCCATGTCATAAATGCAATATTTTTTTATAAGACAAGAGATAATGTGATGCATAATTTACTAAGGTGGGGATTTGAACCAAGTTATAGGCAATGGAAGTTTCACAGTTTGATGAAGATTATTCTTCATCTGATAGTGATAATAATGACTTTAATGTTAATCTTGTAAAGGAGCGATGATGGTCAAACCTATTCCATGCTTTATTATATGCATCAATCATTAGATGAGATAATGTACTTTATCATCCAATTTATATTAATGAATAGTCAAATACGGAAATTAAAAGGTTTTATAGATTGTTCAAAGATGTTGAACAATTTTTTTTTACTAGATGTCAAAAATTCTAAAAAATATATTTTATACGTGTGTCTTTCAAATGAAATGTCTTTATACTTTGTTTAATTCACTATTAAAACTATTGATTGAAACTTTACCCAAAGGTAATGCATGTGCTTATTGACTCAATTTATGAGATTTGAAATATTATTAAAAATCTTAGACTTGATTATGTCAAGATAGATCAATATCTATATAATGATTGTATTTTGTATAGAGGAAAAGAGTATGAAAAGCTTGGTGAATGTAGTATTTGGGAAAAATCAAGTAACAAGAAAATAAGAATGATGCCTTTAATAAGATTGCATTATTCATTACTTTCTTATTTCAAACAAAGATTAATCATGTCAAAACATAATAGACTTGTGAAATAAGTCTATGACCACCATTTTTTGTAAGGACAAGAACATGACCTTTGTCTTCAATAAGAACTTTTCAATCATTGCCAAAAAAACAATTTTCGTTTTGCTTCTCATGAAGATCCACAAATAACTTTTTATTGTCAAGATACTATAAGAATTTATTTTCTTCTTCTTTATTATTAACAAAAATATAAGAGCAAATTATAATAATACTTCCTGATATTTCTTATAATTATATAAGATTTCTCTACTACTTTAATCATCACTTTCATCTCCTTTATAAAAGGTGTTAGTTTAAGATTTGATAGGGTGTGGGGTAGGGGGGGTGGGGGTGGGGAGTGTTAGTGTAATCTTTTCAAGCATATATATAATGTGGTGTTAGTGTTATATTTTCAAACTTAAAGGGCAAAAAATGTTGAATTATATGAAATTTGATAAAAGTTCAGGAAGTGTTGCTATAATTTGCTCAAAATATAATTTCTTCTTTTTGCTTCAAATTAGTTTATTCTTCTTTGTTAACTAATAACAAAAATTTCCCTTTTTTTCATCAAGATTCATGAATAACTTTGTATTGTCATTGATATGGTTAAAATAACTCTTTAATGACACTTTGATAACTGCAAAATTTTAGTTAATTTGATAGTCAATTTTGACTAAAAATGACTACAATTTCTTTACTTTATCGTTATTTTTAATGAAATAATAAAGAAATTAATATCTTTGTAGTTTTTTATTATCAGAAGTTAAAAGAATAAAATTTCAAATGCTTTGGAGAAAAATTGATACAAAAACTTGAAGATTGGGACAACCCGCTTAGCCTGCAAAACAGACCCAGTGTGTCTCTGTAACATCCAATTTTTCGTAAATAAATTTAAAAAGTTTTTTAGTAATAAATAAATAAATAAATAAATATAGAGCAAATAATAGGCTGAGTACCCTAGGTATAAATAGTTATGTTAAGTCAGCTGTCTCCTTTTTGGCCTCATTTTCGTTTTTCCCCTTTTCCTCTCAAAACCCTTTCTTTTTCCCGCAGCCCACCAAACCAGTCTCAGAAAAACGACGATCTCGAACCCGTTCACCGTTGGATCGTCGTGAAATTTGAGTATCATGTTCGCAACACAATTCCGAGCATTCTCACCGTTGGGAATTTCAATATCATGTCTGAACTGAGAGAAAAACCCTTCGCATTGTAGTCTTTTTCTTTCCCGCAGAAACCCAGAGCTGTCTTGGTAAAACTACGATCCCGGTTTCGTTAACCGTTGGATTATTGTGAAATTTGGATATGTTGTTCGAAATTCAATTCCGCATGCTTCCACCGTTGGGATTTGCGAGAAAATATTCGTGGAGGGAGAAAAAGGAATCGTATGAAGACAGTACAAGTGGAGGTTTCAATCTCTTCTCCGTCTCTCTGACGTTTGGGAATTCTATTGGAGCAGTCGGATGAATAATTGAAAGAATTTCCGGGAACCGCTAGAGATGTTGCTATCGCTGGCTGAAGACACGTGAGCCCGCTTAGAGGTAAGGGATGAGTTATTCACAGTTGGGGATTAGTGAAAACATGTGTAGGGATCCTTAGAGGATTAAATTGAGGTTTTATTTTGAGATGTTTATTAAATTGCAATTTTTCCTTTATGATTATAAATAAAATATTGATGTTCTAATGAAAATTGCTTGATAAATTGTGCTCTTGATATTTGTATATTTCGACCTATGATTTTGATATAATTGTGTAATATTAATTAAGGGATTTTAGTCCTAATGTTGTGATAGTGTTTTATATAAATTGTTATATTGAGGATATGAAATGATGATTCAAATTGTGAGTATGTGATGAATTGTAGAAGAATATGTTGCTTTGAGATTATAATATTGTTATTGAGATTGAGTATAAGTGTAAAGTTGAACATGTGTTAATTTGTGAGATACGTGTAAACATGTGATGGTGGATTGTCACACTATGAGAAGTGAAATTGTGAATGAGTTCTAGTTGTGGATAAGTGTGTAGTTAACACTTGATGTGAAATTAATTGTGTTGTAAGCTATGAATTGTACAATACCCGACCAGCGTTATCTTGAGAAAAGCGTTGATGCGCAGTGTTAAAGAGAAAATGTAGGTTTCCTATTTAGGAACCAGTGTTAAATCGTAGCGCAATTGTGTTGAACGTGTTTAAAACACGAGTGTAAGGTCGTGGGTATTGTATAATTCATGAGCAGTGTCTGCATGTAAAAAAAATTATTATTTTAGGGGTTGGACCTGAATCAGGAGGGAGAGGCCCTGACGGACTCTTCGGAGTGTAGGCCTTGGGGGTCACCGGGTTTGAGTGCTCCTTTAAGCCTATGCTGATCTCATATGGTTGGAGCATTCTCGCAAAACATCGTGACCCTGACTGGTCTCTCTATGATCTTACTTAGTGAGAGTGACCTGACAAACCCATTGTGTGGTGTGTCTTGTTATGTACTCCTAAGCGCCCCAGGGTGGTTTTTCACTGACATGGTACCACATTGCATATAGAATTGAGTCTTAGCATAACTATTGCATATGCTTGCTAATTGATGTGTTATTATATCTTGATCGAAGTGTGGGATTTTTGTGTAATGTGATTGATAATTGAAAAGTGAATTTTGAATGACGAAGTGGTGAAGTTATGTGAACTATGTTTAAGCAAGTGGTATCTCATTTATATAATATGTATATTTAATTGTCTTGTTTCTCTATTAGCTAGGAATGTGATAACTCACTCCCTGTGTGTTGTTGTGTTTGGATCCTGTGATGATCTTGAACTTGTGTTCGGGGGAGCAGATGAATAGGTGGATGACTATGAAGAACATCATGCTAGAGGACACGGGAACACCACGCTCTGATAGGATGTGACATTAGGATATAGGTTCTATATTAATTGTATGAGACTTATATGACTTTCTTTGAGTCGAGATGACTTTATTATTTATTTGGACAAGTTTGAATATGATGTAGAAGAAAGTGAATGTGAGCCTTTTACCCATTTGAAAAGCTTGTATTTAAAAATGTTTTAAAAATACTTTTAATTAATATTTGAATTTTTATTCCTTTATTAATATATATGTGAGGGGTAGAGGGTGTCACAGTCTCCTCGCTTAGTGGCCAACTTAGGCTTACTGCGAAGAAGACTCATGAAGAATCCCAAAGGCGCGCTTAGCGCGAAAGCCCGCGCTAAGCGCGAGGTCTTGTGGAAATTAAGCTACCTTAGGCCTATAAAATGAGTAAGAAGCAAATGAGAAAGTCACCAATCCCTACACATTTACAGACCGAGACATTGAGACTTAGAGTTCTCTAATGAATACATCAAAAGCCTGAGTATTTCAAATAAGAGAAACCCTATATCTATGTCCATTATCCCCTTCTCTTCCTCTATCCATCCCTCTTCTTCTATCCACATCAACCCCTAAAGTGTAAAACCTCTCATGACAATAAAAGGTTAAAACCCCATTGTTGAGAGTCCGACAGACCAACTCTTTCTTATTATCTATTTAACGCAATCCTGTTTCTATTACTCTTTTCTGTGCCTAATTGTTTATTATGGTTTGACCATCCATATAGTGTTCAGGGGATAATGCATTAAAAAATAATTATTTTATAAAGAATTGGGAAATTGTATCTAAATGAAATCATTGCTAGAAATAGATTGATATTCGTTTAGCCTATTTCATGCATCTCTAATCTTAATGTAATTTATCATTTTTATCTTTGCAAAGAAATTTGAGAGAGAAGAATAGATAGATTAGGCTCTTAGTGCGGAAAATCAAAGATAGAGTGTCATATTATATGTAGGTGGAAACTAGGATACCATGAGTAGTTTTGACATGCTAGATCCCAACATATTTAAATTCTGAATTTATCTTTTTATCATCATCTTTATCTTCTACGTATCTTATCTTTTATTTTAAAATTTCTTATATATTTTATATTCTTTTTTTTCTTTTATCTCTTTAAATTTCTATCTTATCTCCTAATCTTCTATTTTAATTTTCTTATCCTTCTTATCTCTTACTTTTTTAAAATTTTACATTTAAATTTCTTATCTCTTCCTTGTAAACTGGGTTTGCATCAATCTAAGTACAAACAAAGTCCATGTGGATTTGACACTTGAACTTTTGAGTACTTTACTACTTGAGAAAATTTGGTGCACTTGCCAATGAGTTAACATACTTATATGATTGAAATCATTCTACTTATTAAATTTGTCATTGCAATTAGCACTCCAACTTTCTTAGACTTAATGACTATATTTGTCAAACATTGATTATTAGATTTGCCATACCTTCTCCCTCCTCCTTTCTTGTAATCACAACTTCCTTTATTTCAAGTTTTGTGATTGTTGGTTTCACTTTCATTAATGAAGTGACATGTGTCTTTTCAATGACCACTGCCACCATAATTTTCACCTCTTCTATAGTCTTGCCTTTAACCTTTTCTTCTTCCTTGTGAGCTGGTGAATTCTTGCCTTTTGTCTTTCAAGGGGACCTTTGCTTGAGAAGTTCAAATTGGCGATTCCTTCTTCTTCTTCTTCAATCTTTTCTCATAAACTTGCAAATATCCTTGTAGTTCATCGATGGTCATGACCTCCAAATCTTTAAATTGTTCAATGGCTACAACATTAAGGTCAAATCTTGAATTGAATGTACAAATTGATAATTTTTTCCACAACATGAACATCTCCAAATTCTCACCATCTCTCCTCATTTAATTGGTAGTTTCAAAGACTCTTGTGATCAACTATGCATGAATGGATCCATTCTCCTTCATGGGACTTTTGAATAATCACTCAAGATTCCTTTGCCTTTGTTGCATTCACACTTTCTCAAACACTTCATCACCAAATGTTGCATGAATTATGCTAAGAACATACTGATCCATATATTATGCTAAAAATATTTTTTTTATTAATTCAATACGATGAGATGTTTCTATAGAATTATTCTCTTAATCTTTGAGGTCTATTATAAGTGATCACATTAAGTTGGTGTCACATATATCTTCTCTTAAATTTATGATAACCTTTCTTCTCCCAAACTTATTTAAGATATTTTTTTAGTGTCTTGATATTTTTATTCTTTTATTCTATTTTTTTAATTAATTTAAAGTAAAATAAATAACATTTGAATTCTTTTTCATTCATGAATAATCCGTGCACAATACATAATAGAGTTTTTTTGAATAAACATCTTCATAGGTAGTTATAAAAGGAGAAAACTAGAAAGAAAAATTAAATAAGCTTGCGCATATAAGTTAAAATTAAAATTGTAACACCCGAATCGAATCACACCAGAATGCGAGAGATCTAAAGGTTATACAAGTATGAGACTGTGCAGTTGAGGATGACTTAAAAGAATTAATTGGTACTACCTATACTAACAAGATGCATTTACTATGAAGTGTTGTAGTGTGAGAACCACCAAAAAATCGATAATTAGAGACGTTACAAATATATGCATAAAATACTATATGAAAACTCTCATATATATTAGCTTTTCCAAAAGATAATTTTTAACTCATACATAGGTTAATTTTAGCTTATGAAAATACATATTTATTTTTTTTCATATTTATTTTTTGCTATAAGTGTTTATGAAATTTTTTTATCTAGATATACTCTAATTATATAATAAAATCTCTTCATACTGATCAATTTGATAAATTGATAATGTTTTAATGAAACAACAAATAAAGATAAAAATAATTGTTGTCATTAATCCGCACGTCTAGATATTATTTTTCATGCTACTTTGAACTAATGAAGCATGAATTATTCATCCCCTTGACATATGATTTTATAATTAAAGAGATTAAAGCAATGCCATTAGATTTAATTAAACTCTCCCACCAAAGGAGAAAAAAGATTTTGAATTTATAAAAAATGTTAGGTAGATCTCTTTCGTAGATTGGCAAAATAAATATGATTTTAACCTTCAATTGTGTCATCCTATATGTAAAGCAACCTACTATTCTGAATCTAAGTAAATTAACTAACTTACATCAGATTAAAAAAGTTGATTAATATCAATGAATTCTTCCAATAACATTCAAAATATAATATTTTTTTCTAAAGTGCTCTTCAATAATTAGAACTTGATATTAAGAAAAAAAAGTGAGTCAATGAAATTATAATCAATTTTAATTGAAGAGTATTTTTGTGATCAATAGTATCAATAAATAGGATGAAAATAGTTAAGTTTACTTATATTTGAGTTTATGCTTTTCTTCTTATATTTAGGTATAATGAGAGTATCAATACAAAAATAGGTACATGTTTAATTGATCTTCCAAATTCAGGGCAACTTTGAAGTATCAACCTATTGCTACAAATTATTTAGAGATAGACAATAAAACCTACTTTTTCTGTCTTAATTATGATTACACAACTTCAACAGTTATGTAATGCATATGGGGAAGCTTCAACATTTATCTTAAAATTAGTTTCTAGAATCAGATCCATTGTTAGCAGTCATGCCCTAGGCTTTGGTTTTGGCATCACCACCTCTAAATACCCCATCATTGAATTGAGTGAAGTTGTTGAGGTGCTCCTTTTGCATAGACCTAACCACTTAGTGTCAATAGAACATATTAGCACAAACCTTATGATAGTTGACCCTTTGAATAAGGGATTATCGCCCAAGACATTATAGAACATGTTGAAAGTATGGGCATTATTGTTATTGATGATCATTAAGTGTAATTTATCTTATGTATTTTTAGTGACACTCTGAGCTCAATTATGATATGTTTTTTATTACCTGTTCTCTATGTTTGCATGCATGTTTGTGTTAGAGTAATGTTAACAGGTTTTGTCTTGAATGAAGACATTATGTTGGACCAATTATGTACTCCTAACTAATGGTCATATTAAGGAGAAGACTAATTTGTAGTATATGGAAGGGACTATATCGATTAGATGATGTACAACCGCCATGACTCGAATTGGTTCATATTCTTAATCATGAAATTATGATGTACCCAATGTACAGAACAATTTAGTCATTTTTAATGCGCATTATGTTAGTTAATCTATTTATTTATTTAGTCCATAATGTTTATTAATGTCACATGAGCCAAGTGGGAGAATGTAAGAATTAATGTCTCATGTGAGAGGCATGTGACTTATGAAGGGACTAATAAGTAAATAATTAACGATTAATGGCTAAATTGTAATTGGGTTTAATAGGAGAAGTTTCTAAAATTAACTGCTACTTGATGGGAGTAGTGGTTATAAAAGGGGTTTAATACCCACTAACGTGATATAAGGTCCCCTTCCTCACCAGAAAAGTGTTCTCTCTCACCCATAGCCATCACGAACGGAGAGAGGCAGAAAAGAAACCAAAGGAAGTGAAATCTTATTTCTCTCATTTTCCAAGGAAATCAAAGTACACCAGACAGAAGTTCCTATGGAGAAAGATAAAAGTCTTCCTATGGAGAAAGGTACACATCATTGTTTATTGATTATTTGTGAGAATCATAGGTTTTAAGATCCTGTTGGTTTTCTATAATTGATAGTCTAGGAAACCCCTTAAGAATTTTTACAATTCTCACATTCCATAAATATTTTCCATGCAATAAACTTTGTCAGCTATTGTGATTTGTGAAAGCCTCAATCTCCCTTATTCTAATATCATATCCCTTCAAAAAGCAAAAAGTCAAAACATTTTTCATTCTATTTTAATTCATTTTCTTATATATTCTTCATTTATTCTTTAATGATATTTTTTTATCCATAAAAATAAAAAAAATAAATAGGGAAGAATTTATGATTGTGTTTGTAGTACCACCACTTAGGAGAGTGTGTAAAGCCCTCTTAAAAATAAGGTGTTGATTACTTAATAACAAGGTCCCATTAGATATGTACCTTAGCCATTGTTCACTTGTCATAGACTTAATTTTTTTAATTGTTAGTATAACAATATTTTAAAATTTCAATGATATATAGGTAATTAAACAAACTGTGGTTGAGAATAGTGAGGAAATATGAGATTGGATAATTTAAAATTCTAGCTAAAGAATCTTTGAAGTTTTTTGTTAATTCTTTTTCTTCTTCTTATAACTGTCCACTCTTTGAGTGTGAACTCGGCACAGTGGTAAAAGTTGTGTCTTTGGGTTCGAATCTAAAAACACTCTTTTTGCATATGTAAGGATAATGTTGCATACAATATTTCTCCCTCGTACCTTGGTATAACGAGGAACCTGCAGGTAATGAGGTACACTAGTTTTTTTTTTGTTTTTTTTTATAATTGTCTACTCTTTCTCATTTGTTTCCCTTTGTTTCTTTAACTTATGACTTGTCACTCATGAATATTTCATTTAATTTAATCTAATTTTACCTATTATATTTTCAATGGTGAGAAATACTAAAAACATATTTCTAAACACTCTCTTTTAAACAACTTTTTCTTATAGATTAAAATTTATTAGAAATTACAAAAAATTAGGTATCTCACATCTTATTAAATGATTCTCTTTTATTTTCAATGAATTTCAATCAACAATAAAATATATGTTAAGAGAAATTGTGTTAGAGGATATATTTTTTGTACTCATCTTTCAATGATAATGATAGTATTAATTATAAATACTAACTATTCTTTTCAATTCATAAAGTAAAATTCACATAAATAAATAGTTTTACCATAATGCCATTAAAACTAAATTGTGAACTATTTTTAATGTATTAATTAATTATTAATCAACATGACAAAGCAAAATAATTAATATAAAAATGATGGTAAATATTTGATTAAGTATTTTTAATTTTTTTTGCCTAAGTCCCAAAAATTATAAATATGATCTTTTAGAGATTTATAATAACTCACAGAGGCTCCTCAATCAACTGAGTTACACTCCCTCAAACATTAACAATATATTTAAAACAATAAACTATACTAACACCTCTTTTGTTTTATGTGAAATGCGTTTGATATCCTTCATTTTTGGAGACTTATAAAAAATGTTAAACAAGTGAGCTTAATAACTTAAGAGGGGGGGGGGGGGGGGGGGAAATGGGTTTCAAAAATTTCCCCCCAAAAAAATTTTAACCCCCCTTTAAAAGAAAGGCCCCAAAAGGCGAAGAAGAAACAACAATCAATTTAATAATGTTCTTTAAACAAGCAAGACAAAATTGATTGCAATAACATAAATGAGATAAGAAAAGAGAGAAATGCAAACTCGATTTATACTGGTTCAACCACTTCTCGTGCCTACGTCCAGTCCTCAAGCAACCCACTTGAGATTTTTCACTATCTTTGTAAAAATCATTTCTACAACTTCTGAACATCCAAGGAATCTCTTTCCCTTGTGTTTAGGAAACTCACAATTCAAGAGACAAGCAGTCTCTTGATTACAATTGACTTTCTAAGAAGAACAGAAAGATTTCTCTCCTTTAGAGTGGATAGTACAATTTGAAGTTCCTAGATGAACTCTCAATAGATTTGCAAGTGTTTGTCCAAAGTTGTTGAGAGAGCATTTGATAATGAAGTTCTATTGGAATATCTCTATTACTTTTTGAAGTCAGACACACATATATAGGCCCTTCATGCCTTTTCAAAATGGTTTGAAGAGATGCGTCTTTTTAAAAAACTTTTTCTGAAATTTTTCACTGGTAATCGATTACAGGTTTCTGGTAATCGATTACACAGTTATATTTTGAATGGTCATGACTTTTGAATTTGAATTTCAAGAGTTCCGTTGCTGGTAATCAATTACAAACATCTGGTAATCGATTACAGGTTTAAAATTCAATTTCAAAACCTTTTTTAACAATTATTTTTCAAAATTATCTTCTGGTAATCGATTACCAGAGTCTTGGATGTCTTGGAAATACTTTGTTTTGAGGCAAGACTTGATCTTGAGTTATTCTTGAAGCAAGACTTTGTTTGTTGAAACAACCTTGTATTAATCTTGAAGCAATGTTTATCCTTTGAAGCAACCTTATTTAATTCTTCTTTGGTGTCATCAAAATCATGTATTCATATATTTTTTAAAAAAATTCTAATTGTTTGATTTTATTAAAGAAGTCAAGTCAAATTTCCAAAAAATATTTAGTTAAAAACATCACATCAATCTATTTAAATAGATTATTATTATATTAATATTTTTACTAAATTTTTTGATATTAAAGCATTTCTAATGAGATTTCTTAAGTTACTTTTTGTAGTTCGCATAGTATTTTTTGTGGTTTTCACAATATCATGTCATTGTAAAACAATTCATACACAATTTGTTCCAATAATAAGAAATTCTACGAAACTTCAAAAAATTCATACTTTTATATTTTTTTATTTTCACTTAATTATGGTTGAAATAAAATAATTAATTAAAATGGAGAAGAAATTTTAAGAAACAGCTTTTTGGAGAAGATACAAATCTTATTTTTAAGAAATTCTCCTTATCAAATAGATATGTTCTACTGATTTTTTTTTTATAAAAAACAATTTATTCACTTAAAAAACACTTCAAGAAATCCCATATTGAAAATGTTCTTATATGCTTTTCAGTTTATTTAATAGAACTTAAATTCATTAGTTTACAAATAGGTTTCACTTATTTTGAAGGTTGTAATATGTCATAAGCCTTAGCAAAACATTCAGAATAAAAAAGCCTTAGCAAAATATGTTCTTACAATTAATTAACTGATGATATTGAATTTAAACCTTTGAATGGACCATCTCCCTGTCCATTTTTCTTCTTGGGAACTAGATCTAGAGGAGGTATGCCTCAAAAGTCAAAATCATACAAGAAAGGAATCTCCAAACTAAAACTAACATGCCAAAGAAAGTTCAACAATATAGAAGAGACATCATATATATGGATCCATAATAGTATAATACGGCATAGAACAAGAGCAATTAGTCAGCCAATTCCAACTACCCTATTTAATTTTCTTCTCCATATGCACGAATAAAAGAAAACAAAGACCAACCCCCTTGACATTGATCAAAGTTTGTTGATCTGAAGCAATGCGTCACAACAGTATACCACCATTAACTAATTTTACAGCTAACCTCGAATCACCAATCAGTTGCTCAATCAAAGTTATGATGACTTGCCATGTTTGTATATGTACTAAGAACGCATTTAATATTAGTTATTAAATTTGTAACATTAATTAAAAGTTAATAAACTTAATTTAATTTGTTAAGATTTTTTAAGTTTTTAATTTTTTAACTTTAGTATTGTCAATTGTTGTCATTTATATTAGATTAGGTTTATCTATGAATATTTTTAAAAAAATCCTATAATAATTTAGTTAATTAATCAATGTTCTATAAAGATTAGATAAAAGTATGGATTTGCTTAAAAAGCTGTAAACCAAAGGCTAGAAGAGGCCACAAAGCCCCAAGTGTAGAGGGAGACGTGCATTTTGTTTTTTAACAACAAAAAAGTGCAACTTGGATGATGAAGGTCAATAATGTAATGCTAATTCAACACAGTAAAAAACTATTGAAGTATATACATGGTATATCATTACTCCCCAAGTTTTCATCAGACTAATTTCTTCTATAATTAATAATTGGATTTGGCCTTTATGGTTTAATATAATTAAAATATAACATATTTGTATTCATAATCTAGCATATTAATAAAATAAAAATATTAATATTAAATAAGTTTATATATGTTAATTGAAAATAATGCGAAACTCTAACTTATATTTTTAAAATATATAATAGACAACGATTAATAGATCACTTAATCGCAACACTACAAAAACATGTCAAATTAAATACTTAATTCAGTTGCATTTAATTTGTAGAGAAACATAGAAAATACAAATTTAGTATTTTTCAGTCCTCACAGAATTTAAGCCAGATATATAACTGTGCTATTATGCTTTTGTATTGTTGGATTTTATTTTGCAGTTTTATACTTTATCATGGATATTGAGGTGGAAACAACTCATTTTGGATCTGGTTTTATGGATAATTAATTGCATTAGATTTTAGGATTGATTGATACTTAATATTTCTTGTGTCACTAATTTTAAGATCTTTTTTTAAAAATAATTTCTCCTTTTTTATAAGATTAATATCTTATTTAATTATTCACTTTTCAATCGTATTGATTAATATGTAATTGGAATTTATTTATTATTTAATTTAATGTCCAGTTCTTTGTTTCTTGAGTGCTAATTAGCGTCCACCTATATTGAACTGGATTGGGAATTTGGGGAGGACTCAAAAAAAAAAGGGGGGAGAATTTTAACAAGTATTGTGATAGAAAAGAAAGAGAGAAATGGAAAGATAATGAAGGTAGAAGTGAGTAGATAATTATAATTTTTTCTTCTTTCTTTTATGTTGAGTGCAGCTATGAACTTAGAGAGTGATAAACTTACATCTATGGAAATGAAGGGAGTGAGGGAAAATAATAAATAATGTGACGAAAAAGAAATTAAAAAGGAAATATATTGAATAGTTTATGTTTGCGTTTAAATTGGTAGTGAGATCCAAAAAAATCATCATGTCCTATCATAATTTTTCATCATACTAAAAATAGCTTTAAAACTACCATAATTTTATCTTGGTTTACTGCGTTTCCAAACAAGCACACTATATGACCCAACAAAAACAAAAAAACAAACACTATATGAACTTAATGACCCTTGACATTTCTTTTGATTCTGTGTAGTAAATTGTTTTGGTGATCCATTGATCTCTCGAGTACTCAGGTCAGTGCTAAGTAACCAAAATTCCAAGAAGGGTTCATTAATTCATGGCCTTAGAGCACACTACCTTTCGCAAGAATGGAAAACCAGCCACATGACAGTGACAGAAAACCTTGATGGGCGTTTTGATTGCAACATCTGCTTAGATTTTGCATATGAACCAGTGGTCACCCTTTGTGGCCACCTATACTGCTGGCCCTGCATCTACAAGTGATTCCATGTCCAAAGTGCTTCTCTTGCACCAGTGAGCACCCCCAGTGCCCTGTTTGCAAGGATGACATATGCCACACCACTATGGTTCCTCTATGGCCCTGGCAAGGGCATAGCTCATAGTGACCGTGATGGAAAGGCATCATCATCCTATAGAGGCATCATCATCAACTTATTGAATTTCAATTTCTCTTATTAAATTTATAGCTAACTTTCCTGTAAATTGATTATTGGTCTAGTCACAAAGCACCCCGATTCTTAAGAGTTGAAAAATTAAAGCACTCTGAAAAGACAAAGATTTAGACAACACAAAACATTCAGGTGGCTGCAGAGGCCAATAAACTGCTGAAGTATAATCCTACCATTGGTGTAGAAGTTGTGATTGGAGGGACAAGACTTGCTTTAGAACAGAAACGGATGCAGCCAAACCCTTGCCAGGTAAATTATTTTCTCATTGTCACCAAACTCTTATTTTATGTATTAATATGGTTTGTATATGAAATTTAAATAATAATACTTGCTTTGTTAGTTGTGGCAAATCTATAGTATACATATCTTTTACAAAAATAGTAATGTAGAGCTCTTTAAAAAAAAGTAATATACAGTTGTGAGAATTTAATTTCCATGGCAATTAAACATGGACAGTGTGCGTTAAAATCTCTGGCCTTTGAGTCCAGTTCCTGCAAATAAATTAGACATAACACGAGCAACCCATTTAAGCTAGACAACCCATTTAATTGCTGGAAACTTCATATGTCTGTCCACTTTTTAGTGCTTAATAGTAGAAATTTTTTGTTATGCAGCTGAGGGCTTCAAATCATGGTTGTTGGACACATGGAGTGCTTGCACTCACAAGAAGAAAGTGATGGCATCAACACTCATGGCTTTCTGGAATCTATCTTCTAAAATAGAAGTAATCGGAGTTAAGATGTGAGCCTTCAAGCACCTGAATTTGTGCAAAACCTGGTCTCCAATCATCGTTTCCAATTAGCTTGAGGTACAAGTAACAAATTGGGGAGTTTACACATGGTGTTGTGACCTCAAATTGGTCCACCATGCATGCTTGGAATGGTTTTCTTGGCATGTCATCGAGAACCTCTGGTTCCAATGGATCAACTTTCCTTAGGTGCTTGGAGTTTAGGTGCCTCACCAATATGACATTTTAGTTTGTGTCCCCAAACCTTAAGCTCACAATGTTCGAGGTTTCAGCTCCCCATGTGCATGTGGTTTCTATGGTGATCACGTAGGGGCAGTTTTTCTGCTTTGTGCAAAGACAAGTTTGTTAGAAAATTATGGAAAATAATAGGTAGACATGTAACATCTTGAGAGAGAAAAGAGAAGAAAAAAAACATAAATATAATGATTGAAACTCCCTTTGTTCCTATATTCCTATGTATAAGATTCGAATTTAAAATGATACTTATTATTTTTTATAAGATTCAATTTAAAATATTTTAACATTAATTATTTTTAGACTAAAAATATTAAAAGAAGAAAGAGAATGTATTGATAGCATCTTATCATATCTTGGATGATCTTTTAGGAGTGGTTTTCATATTTTGTTTCTAATCACTGCTGATGATGATGATTCTAATCACTGCCTAGCCTTCATGTTCATGAATTTGGTGAATCCTTGTTTGATAACCGCCAATGTCTCACGATGGAATTTTTTTTAATTAATTATTTTAACCATTTATATACTATGAATGAATTTGTACAGTGGTTGGTTTTTTGTTGTTTCAGGTAGTTCCTTTTCTTCTACTAGGAGTGGAGTATGGCCACCTAATTGCTGGAAACTTCATATGTCTGTCAACTTTTTAGTGCTTAATAGTAGAAATTTTTTGTTATGCAGCTGAGGGCTTCAAATCATGGTTGTTGGACACATGGAGTGCTTGCACTCACAAGAAGAAAGTAATGGCACACTACTAAAAAAAAGGTCTTTTACATCGATTCTTATGATTTTTCTATATCGGTTTTGACGCGTGGTTGTAGACCCATGTCGTTGAATAAACAACATCGGTTTAAGGACCTGATGTAGAATGTGAGTTTTCTACATCGGTTGTAAAGGTGAACCCGATGTAGAATGTCAGTTTTCTACATCAGTTTTGAGGTGAAATCGATGTAAAATGGATACTGTTTCTACATCGGTTATCAGTCAACCGATGTAGAATGAGGAGAAATAGGAGGGTTTCTACATCGGTTATCATTGAACCAATGTAGAATTGGAATGAGTTTTACATCAGTCATAAGCCAATCGATGTAGAATGAGGTTTTTTTTACTTGAATAAAAGCAATCCACATAGTAAGTATTATAGTCTGTTTCTTACCAGTTACCACCAATCTTTTTCTTAATTTTTCAAGGACCTCCACAAGTACAACAAACTATATTTAAAAAGATACTAAAAAATACATGTTCATGTAAGAAGTCTCGTAGCAAAGGCATGAAAAAATGGATGAGTGCAGTCATCTTTTTGAAGCTTTGATATGCTAATTCATGTTAAAACAGACTTAGTTAAAGGAATAAAAAGTATGGTGGGTTCAAACCAATAGCAGTTAAGTGGCAATTGAAAGTGAAGCTACTATAAAGAAATGATATGCTAATTATTT
Source organism: Glycine max (assembly GCF_000004515.6). Classification (NCBI taxonomy): domain Eukaryota; kingdom Viridiplantae; phylum Streptophyta; class Magnoliopsida; order Fabales; family Fabaceae; genus Glycine; species Glycine max. Next base: position 48,789,003 of record NC_016088.4, read on the forward strand.
TTCATTATTTCATATTAGACTATTAGTACGTGTTGTATCAAATAATCTTAAAGAAATGATAATTTTGTAGTTTTTTAAAATTTAAAATCAAACTATAAAAATAAATCAAACCAATAGGGAACAAACAATCATATAGGCTATCAAACCAACTTACACAAAGCAATAAAAACTATAGCTTTTTTTATATTTTTTTTATAAGCAATGAAAACTAAACTTAAAAAGTGTTCTTAGATGTACCTGAAGCAAACCAATCTCTCTCTCCAAAACCTGAATCTTAACCATTTGCTTCCACTTCCCATGAAAATCAACAAGGCCAGGCAATGGTGATTTGGGCCTCATCACTTGCTCGATTGAACTGCTCAAATAGGTTGTTGTTGAGTAGTAGCCACCGTCATCCATTTCTAGTTTCTACCACAATGAACAAATGAAACAGAGTTTAGAGAGCAAGAGCATTGAAAAAAAAATGGTTCCACATAATAATTTTTTTTATATTATTTGAATTGAATAGGAACCTGCTAATGATTCAACTCTACTGGAACATAACATGATATGCAAAAAATAAAAAATGCAAATAAATAATGGTATATCATTGCAAAAAGATTGAAATGAACTTAATAGAATGCTAGATTTCACACTACACGTGTGCTCACACACGGACAGAAAACAATTTAGGTAGTTCTCATGTTATGACTTTTATGAAGCAATAGAATGCTAGATTTCAAGATATAAAGCAGAAAACAATTTATCACTATGAATAAAAATTATAAGACAGGTGAAAATAATAATTGATTGTGTGATAATTTAATAAAAATTATAAGACCGATGAAAATAATAATTTTTAGAATAAAATTAATCATAATTATATAGGTAATTAACTGGATATATATACTAGGTAGACATCGGATATGCACATATCCAAACGTACATATATCACTGGGGGCTAAATTGCTAAAGAAAACCCGTGATAGAGACAAATTCATTGCACAGAAACCAGCAAGCTCATCGCCCACCCAAAATTTAGGTTAATTTTTTTATTGCATGATTCTAAAACTAAAATCTATATAGTTAAAAAAATGGATTTGTCTATGAAATTGTACAATAAGCAATTATAAGTTATGTTGACAAAGTCATGACATAAAAGCAGCAGGCCCATGGAATGCAAATGTGGCATTGAAATGATCCAAGACAAAACCTAAGCCTAGAACTGCAAGTTTGAATTCTATTGGAATTTTGGATGGGAATTTTAAATCAAATCCAAAGAATTAAATGATAATAGTATTTTTTTAAAATTATGAGAATTTTATAAGAAAATAGTTATTAAACAAAATAAAAGAATCTTAAATAATACTTAAACTATATTAATACTATTATTCAAAAGAAAATAGTTTTGAATCCTCGTGCAACTCATGCTAAACATAATAATACTAAATTAAATTGGGCCTATGCCCTCCTCATTGACATAGAAAAAATTTATTCTTTGAATAATTAAACAAGTAACTTGGAAATTTTAAACTATTATGTTTCAATTTCATTTAAAAATCTATACTTTTATTAAGATTTGGTTTCATTAGTGAAATAATAATTAAAGATACGAGTAGTTAGCATAAAAGGCTAGATCTAAACTTTGATGTCATCATTATATCAAGAATAAAAAAGTAATCTTGATTCATTCATAGCATAACCTTATTTACATTTTGAACTAATTATACTATGTCTGATTACTAAAAAAAATCCTTAAAAAGATTACTATAAAAAAGTTGACTTCCAAAATCACTATCACAAACTCTATCTTTTAAACAATTTACTGATATGAAAATTCTAATACTGGTAAAATAAGTTGACTACCAAATTCATTTAATGTAAATGAAATTCTCAATACTGGTAATGCTTCATGAAGCCACTATTTAGAAAACTTATATAAGCCACTATTTAGAAATTATAAACGTTAACAAATGAATAATTAATAAGCCACTATTTAGAAAACTTATATAAAGTTCTTAAATCAGAATTAAAGTTTCACTAGTCATTCGTGTACTTACATTAATCAAAATATAAATTAGTTGAGATTCTAATTTTAATTGAAGAAAAACAAAAACAAAAAAAAATCATTATATATTGTAGATGCATACAAAAGAAATTGAGAGTGAATAAAAAAAAACATCCATGTACCTTTCCTTCCTTCAAATTTGTCAGAAACACATTGAAACAGATTAGCATAAGGGAAGTTGTGGCTATGGATTTTAGCCCCAAGGTGCAGTGAATGAATATGGAATTGGTGAAAATATGGTGAGACAAAATCCACAAATCCACAATCAAATTGTGTTAATGGACATTCCTTAATAATCTGAATGAACAATGTAACACAAAATGAGGAAATTATGTAAAAACAACTCACCAAATTTTGATTTGGCCCTGACCCTGAACTAAACTCTCCAAAATTTTGACTGAACATGGCAAACCCAGTTCCAATGTCATTTGATTCACTTTCTGGACTTGGTTGTGGGTTAATATGATCTTGCGATGCAGAATGTGGACTGAATTCAAACTCCACGTGCCATCTGCCAGCTTTGTCTAAATCTCATTGGATGAATCCAACACAATACCAACATCAAGAGCACCATTATCATGCTTTGGTGTTTCAGCCTTTAAAATAGAATACATATCATCAGGCAAACGAAATTCATTACAAAAGTAATTTCACAGACAAGTACGTGCTTATGTGGTGAAATCAATCTCTCGCCCAAGTGAATAACCCCTTAATGTACTTCAATTTCAAATCATAGATCCTCCTCACAGACATTGCCAAAAATGACTTCAAGACACAAAGTTACTACATCAGCACAAAATTTAAGCATACATAATGATACCCACTGGCATTATTTTCCTACCCATTTTTGTTGTCATTTCAATATAATTAAATCAACTAGCTCTTGCTTCTCACGTGGAAGCTATTAAAAAAATCACATAATTCATATAGTACACACCCTTGGTAAACCTCATTTCCATTGAACAAGCTACAGAAAAAGATCCACCGACAATTCCAAAACTCAGGAAAGTAAAATCAAGCATGATTATCATTTCCAGCATTCTCGCTCTATTACCTTAACATCCTGGCTCTTGGTTCCAGTTTCCCACTCCGTAGACTTGAATTCCCTTCCATCTTCATCCTCATCTGAATTCAATTTGCTTTCGTTCGAGTACGTCAGATTGGGAGCAGCAACATTGGATACCGAAACCGATTTGTTGTTATGAGAATCCACCTGAGGGTGCTGCTGATTATACAAACTGGAAATCAAATCACTGATTCCAACAGACCCGTTCGAACTGGATCCCCTTTTCACTGCACCACCATCGCCGTTGGAGAAAACATTGCCAGAAGCGGGTTTCTCCTCTTCTTTTCCCTCTTCCTCGCCGAAGATCGAAAGCAAAATAGCTCCCTTGGGATCCGTGGGAACCCCGAACGAGTCGAAGGGTTTTTCGTTGATCTGTTTGGAATGGTTCATGAAGTCGCCCCAATCGTCGTCGTCGAGGGGATTGGTGTAGTTTGAGGTTGAAACCCGCTTCAATTGCGTTGAGGAAAAAAGTAGGTCGAGATTTCGCGAAGAGGAAAAAAGTAGGTCGAGATTTGAAATTGTCCTGCAGTGTGAGAGATTCAATTGGAAAGAGGTATGGCTTCAGAATCATAGAGGATTACCTGAGGCTCGTATACTCTGAGAAGTGAAGCGAGGTCAGATAAACTCACAGAGAAGAGAAGATCTCAGCTTCGAGGTTGTCACCAGCTTGCTTAGGGTTCACGCGTATAATTTTTTATTTTATTTTATTTCTAAACTAACAAGGACGGTTTTCTAATGACACCCGTCTTAAAATAAAGTCTTCAAATTACGAAAATGCCATTGTGCCCTTTCTACAAAGACGGGTGTGATTGACCGTTGTAGTTATATTGACATTTATTACAAAAATGCCACCGAAGTACATTCTAAGACGGTTCTAGAGAACCGCCTTAGAAAGTGCGTCGTAAAAAAACGATTTTTTAGTAGTGGCATCAGCACTCATGGCTTTCAGGAATCTATCTTCAATAAAAACTCGAATGTTCACAAGTAAGATAAGACTCTAGTAACAAAATTGGCTGCATTTTATAGCATGAATTGCACAAATCAACACTCCTTCCTGTTGGACGCCAATCCAAGTTGAGAGGAAGATTGAGTTCAATGAGCATTGGAAAGTAGGATTTGGCTAAAACAAACACACTCTAACCAATTTTGCTTCTCAATAGATATAATTTTCCTTGTTGTACAATGAATCTTGAGATGGTAAATCCTGTGTGCTTAAATTTGCATTTGGGTTTGGCAACTTAGACATAATTATTTACTTTATCCATCAATCATGACAATGTGCCAAATATTGGTCTGAGCATGCTTTTCATGCAAAACTATTGATATGTCCATCTGTTTTGAAGGACTAATACTTGGTCAAAAAAGTATCTTGAATCCTAAGGAGATTTATTTTCTTGCAGGATATAGACAAAAGGTGATTTATTCCCTGAAGCTGGTCTACATAATAGAGTTGGTGGCCTCATCATTGTTCGACATCTTCACTTGTTTTCCTAGTGTGAGTTCTGCTTGCTTCATATGTACTTATTTACATAATATTAATTTATTTATATGATGCTTAATTATATGTACTTTTGATAATTAGTAAAAAATTAAAAGTCAAATAATTTTTAAATTTTCAGGTTATATTATGGTTTTATTATATACATAATTTAATATTTATTATTATATAATTCTTATATTATATGATTTAATATTATATACATAACTTTCGGCTTATACACAATTTTTATATTTTTAATATTATATACATAATTTTCAGCTTATTATATAATTTAATATTATTATAGAATTTTAAAATTTTGACCTTATCATAATTACTTGACAATAATAAATTTTAAATTTTCAACTTATACATAGATTTTAGTTAATTTAATATTATATTATTAATCTAACTAAGCAGCATTTTATATAATCTTAATAAATATAAATAATTATTTTTATTATCAATTTATAATATTAAATTTATATATAAAAATTATTTTAGAAATAACTACTTTCTATTTCTAGTCATGCTGACATAAGGATGTAGAAAATATTACATTCTAGATCGGTTATTAAACAACCAATGTAGAAAGTAGTTTTTTATTCTTTGGAACGACTTGACTTGATTAGGGGCGTCTTTATAAAACGGTCATGTAACGACCGTCGTTGAAGGATCCGTGCCATACAATGGCGGGCGTCCACCGTCTTTGGAATGCTTATTTCACTTACATAAAATGCAGTTTTCTTAGTAGTGAACATCATCTCAAAGTGGTCAACAACTTCCATATGGCAACCCTTATCAGAATCAGCATTTATACCAAGATGAGGATGAATCATCGTTGTCCTCGTCGTCGTCATCATGATCACAAATGGTGGCACCAGGGTTCCCCCACCTTGTGGTTGGGATGTTTGAAGAGATGTTTTATACCAGTGTCTTTGGCAACTCGGAGAGTTTATACACCTACCCAAATTCTTATCACCTGGGGGGAAGTAATAATAATAGCCACAGGTTGAGAAGGCAAAGAGATGCAAGCAAAACAAATCATTGAACAGAATTTCAATCCTTGTGTTTTGTTGCTTCATTCTGTGTCTTATTGTCATTTGAGCAAGTAATTAGATTATTATTCTCCATTGCCTCGTTGTGTAATTTGTAAAGAAACACGGGTGCAAGCTCTGAGAACGAGATAGATTGAGCAATTGCATGTCAGGGTAAAAGAACTGGTGTTCTTCAACATTTACTGCAATGTGTCAGAGCTCGATTTTTCAGATTATGACTATTGAGATGTTGTATTGTACTGCATCCTATTCTATGCCATGCATGCTACAGTTTTAAAAAACAAACTTGGTACCTGTAAGACCTACTAATGGTTACAATTTCACTTGCCTAGTTCAAAATTTTGAGCACTTGTTGCTTGAAGAGAACATATCAATCCGACCAAGATGATTGCTTGAACATGGACTTAGACAATTGGTCTGTTTAATTTGTAGAAATCAAATGTCTCGTGCAAGTTGTGGTTGTAGTTTTGTTGTGATATTTGGTTTTTTCCGATAAATATATCTTCTCTCCTTTATGTTTTTTTAATTTAAAATATTATAAAATATAAATATTATATTATATAATTTTTTTAATTGATTTTAAAATTACTTATTTATTAAATTAAATTTTATAATTTTGTTTTTTAATTTTTTTAAAGAAAAAATAAATATAGTAAAAATGTCTTTAAAAATATTTAATTAGCCGTTATCTTTTGTTATCACCCGAATCAATGTGGCAAGAACATATGAGATCAATGGAGTCTTCTAATAAGAAAGAGGATGACAAATAGTCATATTGTTTCAACTCGCATTCCTACTAAGATGGATGAAGAAGAAAATTAATGAAAAAGTAAAAAAAATATGTGAAATTTGTCGGCAACATGATCGTAACAAAAAGTCCTAACATATATTTATCTTAAGTTTTTTCTTTCCTTAGTCATGTAATTGTTTAAATATTTTATTTCTATATATAAATAAGTTGTTAAACAAAAAGTCTTCTCATTTTTAATTAAATTTAATGATATAAACAAATTAATTATAGTTAGTAATATATTATATTAAAAATAATTATATTAAAAAATTCAGATTTCAAATAAAAATATTCACTTAAAAAATATGCTAAATAAATTAAATAATAAAAGAAAAATAATTATATTTAATAATATCATTTTCTTTAAAACAATTAAAAAATAAAATTATAAAATTTATATTTTATAATATTTTAAATTAAAAAAATAAAAAGGAGAAAGAAAGTCCAAGTATATAGAAAACTAAATTACAAAGTAGTGTAAAATGAGAAAAAAAAATAAGAAAGAGGAGGTATATTTATAAAAAAAAAACCTGTGATATTTGATATTGCAAATAAATGTAACCGCAATTACGATTGTGTTATGGTTGCAGAGACTTGAAAAATTAAAACTTTGTAGTTGCTGTTAGCAAATACGATTGTGTTATGGTTGCAGAGACTTCAAAAATTAAAACTTTGTAGTTGCTGTTAAAATCGCAATTTTTAAAACTTTGGTCTCATAGATTGAGTGAAAAATCATTTCCTTTGAAGATATTAACGGCTTGGTAGAGGAGGAACAAATTTTCAGCTCTTACACAAAATGAACGAGTATTCACAAGGTTTACCCACAAGTGGTGAACCTGTTTTTTGGATAAGGTACCTATAGTAGTATAATATTTTCACAGTATTATAGCAGGTTGATCCAATCTAAGAAATAAATATTAAAAAAAAAATTTCATCGGACAACATAGATAATTTTGTAATGGATAAGATTTGCTCTTGAAGGCTGAAGCAATGAGCTGTCCAGGGTTCACAATTATAAACCAACAAACGTCACATGCATGTCAAACTCGAAATGCCTGAGTTCTTTCTGCTTATAGGGAAAAAGCTACGTAACAACGACTCGAGCTTCTGAGAAAAAGCTTTTATATGTCTAGATTTAAGCTTTATAACGACTTGGAGTCACTACTACAAAAATAGCTTTTTACGACATCAATTCTACGACGGTTGTACTGGAACCGGCTTAGAAAGTGGTGCGGTGGCATTTTTGTAATTATTGTAAGAGTGGAAACATTTTACGACACACATTCTAAGACGGTTATTCAAAACCGCCTTAGAATGTTATATGTAATTAAAATTACTACGGGTTTTAATAAAAAACCGTCGTAATTCAGAAAAAAAAAAAAAAAACCAAAAGGCGTCCTTCCACCTTCTCCTTTCGCATTGAACCCTAGTCTGCTGGCCTCCACTCACTCTCACGCTCTCATACTCTCACTCTCATTCTCATAGACATTCAAATTTTCTCAGCCCCGCCACCTCCAACCTCGCTCCCTTCCCTCGCCGCCGCTCCTTCGCCGTCCACCCCCACAGCACCCTCTCCGATGTCTTCACCCCACAGCACCCTCTCCAATCTCTTCACCCCGCAGCACCCTCTCCGATCTTGCGCCAAATAAGGATTTCTCAAAACTAAAAAGACTCTTCTCTTTTTTCTCTCCTTCACCTCTTCCATGTCGTGACTAGTTAGATAGTTCCAACCTCCAACTTCCAAACGACGAGCCATCTTGTTAGTTTCATGGAACCGCATTCGATTCGGCGAATCATCGTGTTCGTAACCATAACCATCTTCTCCCTCTCACTCCTTGCCATTTTGACAGGTGCGTGTCGTTCACCTACAATAGGTGTTTGTTTCATTTTCTTTGTACAGCAATAGGTGCATTAATTAATGTTATGCGAATGATTGCTAATAACTTCTTTAATTGTTGTCTTTTTTTTTGTTCTTCCTAGTGTTGTTAATCGCGTTTGTAGGTTTTGGTAGTGGTGGGACTCTTACCGTAACCATGGCGGTGTCCGTGACGCATGGTTCGGAGAAAGGAACCATGGCTAGTTCGCATCGCAAACTCAACATGGAGGCAATTCATTAACATAGGCATAACATTTTTTTTTGTTTTTTTTAATTGCGTGGCTCCTGTTTGTTTTGTGTTGATGCTGCGATGAAATTTTTGCAGGCAAGAAAATATGCCACTTAGATTGTTGCAAATTTACAGAGGCAGCAGGTTCAGTCCAAGCTCATCGCCTCTGATTACTTGGATACTAATTTGGATCTTATGGATGTCTTGGTATTTGGGTAAGCACCAACATTTTGGACCAACTCTAAATTTCATTTTCTAATTTCTGTGGATTCTAGTCAATTGTTCTTCAATGCTACTTTTTATGGTCATATTGCGTGTTGATATCTTTCTATGTGAATGTGACTTCTGTATATTGTTGTGTTCTTTGTGAAATTATGCTTTCCCTCGGGTTGATTCTAGTATGCTATTGACTGAACATTGTTCTGGACCAACATGGTTTTAGGTCATTTTGGTCATGGCTTTATATCAAATATGTTCTGGACTCACTACGAAGAAGTTTTTTGACTACATTCAGCTTCCAAATTTTGACATAGCTGTAGATGCCACAGCAACTTTTAAGGTATATTTTTTTCGGTACCATACCCATTTTTTGGAAAAGTTGAAAGTTATATATGTCTTTATTGTTGCAGGAGCTAATGACAAGGCATAAATCTACTGTAGCTGATTTCCTTAGCAATTATTATGAATGGGTAGTTTTGACACTTGTCTATTGAGATGTCACTTTTTGTCATATTCTTAGCATGGATGTTATGCTTGATTTGTGAAGGAGAAAAAAAGTTTTTTTTTCTTTTCATGATGAAAGTTAATGACTTGGCTTGTGAGTGTGTCAGCTACTAGGTATTGTGTTCAAGGATGTAAAATATTAAATATCACTCAAAGCTTTCTGAACAATGCGGTCATTAATTGCTGATTTCCTGCTTTTTGGTTTGGTTACTGGAACATGATGAATTGTTCTTATGCTAGGTATAGTGTTTCATTTTTAAAAGCCATGTATGAGTCGTAGTCAAGACTGCATTCTAAATTTGTAATAGAAAGCATATTTTCTAAGATGTTTTGTATGTAATCCTATTCTGCTCATGCAATTTTCTTTCTCTGTCTGTCTGGTCTTTGTTCCTTAACATGATATGTATAGATTCCATAGCATTTTATAGTAAACTAATTTATTGTCACATTATATTTATGTGATGATTTTTATCATCCATCAACATATAGAATCATTGAATGAATAAAATGTAAACAATAGAAATTTTCAGAGTTAGTGTCTTTCTATTTCATCAAAACTTACATGGAATTTTCTTTAGTGTGAATTGTTCATGAGATACATCATTTAGTGATCCTCTAGTAGCATATGAGAGAGAAAATGATCTACCAAAATAATAGTTTATCACCTTCCACCAATTGGTGAACCACTAAGGAGCCTTGAAAGTGGTCAGGCGGTCAGTTTTGTTGATCCTGTATACTCAGCAGAATCCTGTATACTGGTTAATTGGATTCTGGAAATGTGTTTTAGTTGGACTTGTTTCCTTGCTAAAATGGATGAATTTGTCTAGCCAAGCCATGTCTTTAGAGGAATTACTTTACATATTTGTTTTTCATAGCCAAGCCATGGTCATTGCATGATGTCCCTCAGTCCCTCTGCGTGTGTGTTTTCTGTTTTTTAATTTTCCTTTTTTCTTTTTCTGGGCCCTTAAGCTAGTGAAACTGTTTTAACTTTCTTTTTCATATTATTTGTCATAAAATGTCTCAGATTATGAATAAGAAGATTATTTTTTTAAAATTCTCATACCATTCATTTGCCTTTTAAATTGATTTTTTTTAAAGCCCTTTTAAACTGATCGTAATAAAAGGCATTAAATTGCCATCAATATTTTTCAAAGATTATTATAATTGTGCATGTCTCGGCTTCATATGTGCTATCAAAATTCTTGAGTTTCATTATTCAAGCTAGTCCACAAAATGTCTATGATATGATTTTTCTTGTTTTTCTTTTTTACAAATGAGATTTTTTCGTTGTGGTACTGCAGGAATGGGGTGATCCTAGAAAGAAGGAATTCCACTTCTACATGAAATCATATTCCCCCGTTGAATGGTAAGCACATTTGATTCATGTCACTAAACTGTTTTTGTTTTGAACTTTAATATTTAAAGCTAGAACATTCTTCCTCTCATTTTTTCTTTTAATTATATATGATCATGAGATTAATTTTTAATTTTATGTATGAAAAAATATTTATTTAAGAAATTTATAGCTTAAATGAATCTCAAATGAAGTGCTAGTACTAATTAATAAAATCACTCCTTTCCTTGAAAAAAATAATAAATCATTACTTTCTTTTTTTTTATTTTATTAAATTAGAATAATAATAAATGTCATCCTCTTCGAGGTTGGGGACCATAACACGAGGTTACTGCCATCAAATTATGCAGGTCATTTGAGGTGTATAGAAATTATCCATTAAACTTTTCTAAAATATATTATTCACCTAGGAGTATTAGCAACATTATCTCTAACACACATTTTATTATTATTTAAAATTTATTAAAAACTAAAAAATTTAGAAGAAACACTCATTAAATAAGAGTCTCTAATTAAATATTTTTTTTATAAAATATTATGTATAAATATTTATTGCCAAGGATACCCGTTCACCTAAAAACGTGAGAAATGAGATTGTGTAGCTCAATTTTTTTGAAGAGTTTCTTTCGTGATTTTGATTAATAATAAAATGTGTTGTTAACATTTTTTTCCCAACAATATCTTTTTCTAAACTAATTCTTTATTACTCAATAAAATATATTAAAAATTACTAAAATTTGTAAATCTTATTTCTTTATTTAATAATATATTTTACTTATAATTTTCAAACTTCTAATAAATCTGAATTAATAAAGTGTGTTGGGAAAATAAGGTAGAGGATGTGTTGAAAGGTTAAATCTTCCATATTTTTTTTTGTTACAAGTTAAATCTTCCAATTGATATTATAAGGCCTAATGGATGAGATGTTAATTAAGATGGGTGGGGAGAGATTGGAAAAAGAGAGATTTTTTTTTACAATCATACTGCCATCAAATTCACTTTCTCAGTGACAAGAATAATATGCTCTATAAAAAAGTAATCACTTTTCTGGAACATACAGGAGAGAGAGAATTAGGGACATAGGACAAGATTCAACACATGAAAGTTTTAATTTAGCCATTCATTTTAAAAAATCATCCCAAACATTTGGTGTAAGAGAAAAAAAAATCAAACTCACCTTAGTCAACTAACAATATTAATCTGGAGTCCAATTGATCATATACATGACAACACACCTCCTCATGATGTGAAACCGTGCTTTCTGTTCCTTAGCTAATTTGGTGCATTTGAGCCCATTTTCCCATTCATGTATGTAGCTTTATTTTCCTTAGCCAAAATATGTTTTGGCCACATTACCATAGTGTGGATAAATTTTGTATGGTTCGGGATCATCATGTTATTTGTCTCTAATTTTGGTTTTAAGATTTGAAACATGATCAATTTTTTTAATTTATGAGTTAACTGTGTATCACATAAAAATTATTAAAATCATTTGAATTCTATCGTTACTTCATAAATTAATATTAAAATTTAAAACTTTGAAGAGATATTCTTGACAACAGTGTGAATTTGCTAATTACTATTTTCAGTTCCGGGAGCGCAATCCAGAGATGTACTTGGATCTCCCAACCAGATCACTACTGGATCCACTTCTAAGTCACAAGAGAATGATCTCAAGTGGCAGCCCAACAAGCTATATGAGAGGAATAGATATTCTTGACTTTTTGATCGATTCTTTTATTTGACTTTTTGATCGATTTTTTTTTTTACTTTTTGACTTTTTATTCTTCTATTTTTTTCAGGGATTTTGGTTCTAAGTGTCTAAATATTGATTCCTTTATAGTATTTTTATTGTATGATATTTGCAGATTTCTTTAAAAAGTTGTAAGTAAGTTTGTACTTTGATCTCTGCCTCTGGCATAAATGTATATAATTTTTGTTTTTGTTTTTTATTTAAACCCTATTTTTCTCTTAGCATCTGTTGTCTCTTGCAACATGGTTAAGATTGTTCATGGTCCTTTCTTTAGTGTTAAGTTTTCTTACCATCACTTTGGTTTTGCTATGTATAGAATGCTAGCTTATCTTGTGCAAGCAATGAGCTGAAGAGCATTGATTTGTATGTCTGTGTATGTATGACTGAAAATAAGAATATCTATGTTATTTGGTTTACTGTCAATATGTTGGAGAAGTTTGAATATAGCTGACACAGTCTTCAATGATTTGCCATTTCTGTGTTAGATATTTGTATACACATGATATGAATAGTGAGACCTACATGCATAAATTCAAGATTGTGTTTGATTTAATATATTTTGAATGGTAATGATGGATTCTTGGTGAATGACTTACCAAATTAGTGCTTATTAACAGCTTTCACCAATGAATTCACTTTCTGAAAGAACATAATATTATTTTCTCAATTTCTGTGCTTATTGAATATTGATTCATGTGGGTCTTAAATTCTTGTGTTCTCTTGTTACTAACATGAACCTATAATGATACAAATCTTGAAGTTTCAAGATAGCATGCTTAGTATCATGCATTTAAATATTCAGGATGATGTAATATTGATTTTTTGTATGTTAATATTCAATAAACCATAGGAGGTAATTTTTGGAACTTGTTTCTACACCTGAATTTTTCTGTTTTGGATATTTTTTCCTGAATGGTTTTAGCTTCCTCAACATGGAAGGCAGGTTGGATTCTTCTAAATAAATTTCATTTTCATTCTCTTAACTTTATCAGTATTGTGTTTAAAATTCTCTTACTTTGCTGGTTATGCAGTGCTCATACTGAATGCATTGTTACAGAAGATAGTGAAGTTGCTGAGACTTTCTTAAATTAAGTTGACAGGTATGTCTAGAAATTTGACTAAATGTTTGTCTTTTTCACACTTCTAAATGATGATATTTTTTATAATTGGTGAAAATGATTTTATAATTGTTGAAATTGATGATACATTTGGTTGCCATCAATATCTTATTTAAAGATATCAGAGACCAGCAAAAAAAAAATTTAAAAATTAAACACATACTAAGACAGTTCCAGGATTAACCGTTTTAGTATGTAGTGACAATCGAAGACAGTTATAGGATAATTGTCTTAGTATGTATGACTTTTTAATACGGTTATGATATAACCGTCGTAGAAAACCATTTATTCAGCATACTTATTAAGACGGTTTATATAACAACCGACATAGCACGGCAAATAAAATGATGTCATTCTAAGACGGTTATCTCAATAACCGTCTTAGATTCTGAGGACTTTCTATAACGGTTGTTCTAATAACCGTCGTAAAAATTTTGACATATAAAGACGGTTTTTAAAACCGTCGTCGTATTTTTTGTGCTTTTTACGACGCCTGTTTCTACGACGGTTCAAAACCGTCGTAAAATGGGCTATTTAACCGACTTAAAAACCACTAATTCCAGTAGTGAGTTGGCAAGGGGACATTTACGGCTTACATGTAATGTTTCGGGTTTAAAGATAGCTTAAAAGTATCTCACCTCAAGAAGAAGAGTTGAGATTTGAACATGTGATCTGTCAAATACGATATTCTTGCTTTGTTTCACTCGACCAAAGTCCTAGAGTTACTTGTCTAATTATATAACTAATTATATTAATTATTTTTCTTTCTTTTTCTTTTCTCATCCAAGTCTCAAAACATCTTATTCTTTTGATTAATGCTAAACCTAAAATCATACTAAATTTTGCATCTGGATCCTCGAAGTCCTCTACGGTCATTCCCAACTATTATGAGCTGTTCAATGCATCTAAATGGTTGAAGTTAATGCTTAAAAAATAATGATTGAAATTAATATTTTAAAAAATAAAAGTCAAACCGAGGAACGGATCCACTTGTAGCACATTGAGGGCAATTATTTCCACAAAGTTTTAGTTTTTTTCTTAATATAATCTTTTATATGAGTATTGTCTCGACAAGATTTATGGGTATGAGTATTGCTCCCACAAGTTGGATCTGTCACTAGTCAAATCAAATGTTGATTCTTGAATGAAAATGATAGATGGAAATTTATAAAAAAAAAAGATTATCTTAGTGATACCTAATAAAGACATATATATTATGAAATGTTAGATGCATCTCATGGTTGACATTAAAACTTTAAAAATTATGATTGACATTAAAACTAAAGAAACTGAAAGTCAAATTAACGTTAGCCCTTGAGTGAATATGATATATGGAAATTAAAAAAAAAAATTATGTTAGTGATACCCATGAAGAATAGAAAGCCATAGGAAAGAACCTTATCAAATGAAGATAGTGTCCCGGATAATATATTAATATTAGACAACATATTTTGCATGAAAATGTTTCAGAACTCATGCTCATAAGCTAATTTAAGAAATATTGTGAGGATAAAATGTTTATAAGTTCTACATATGAAAGCTAAATTTTACTATTAACACCAAGTTCTACTATCCTAAATCAAGGGCAATCAAGCAATCCCAATGCTAGACTGAATAAAGAAATCAGTAA
The DNA here is from genome assembly GCF_000004515.6 of Glycine max. Classification (NCBI taxonomy): domain Eukaryota; kingdom Viridiplantae; phylum Streptophyta; class Magnoliopsida; order Fabales; family Fabaceae; genus Glycine; species Glycine max. The sequence continues at coordinate 48,804,127 of NC_016088.4, forward strand.
CTAGAGAAAAAAAAATACTTAATGGTTGTAGAAAATGGCAATGCCACTATCCAATAACATAAAAACATATGATAGCTAATAAATAACTCCTATTTTAACACACTTTATTACCATTAGAATTACTTAATTACCTTGTCAGCGACTCTTTAATCTTAATTGAGTGGCCTTAACACTAATTTGAGTCATTTACTTAAATTGAAATTTTTTTATAAGTAGAAATCAAAGATAGTATTAAGGGTTTACAATACTCAAATCCTGTTTAACCAATTGTGCTAGACCTTTGAGGTATTTTGATAACAATTTTTGCATTTCGATAACATTTTTTTTTTGTATTTTGACCATAGTTCAAGCTATATGTTTGATTATTATATTGGATAAATAGTCAAATTCATCCTGAAAGTGTGGTACAATGACAAATTGGTCACTGAAAGATAAAAAATATAAATTTAATCTTTGAATGTACAAAAAGTGCGACAAACTAGTCATGTCGTTAAATTTGTGAGACCATTTTGTCATTAAGTTGTAATGTTCAATGACTAATTTGATGATAAGTTATATTTTCGAGAATCAATTTGACATTAAGTTGCAAATTTTAGGACCAATTTGTCATTAGATTGTTCATAGGACAAATTTGTCTCACTTTTTGCACATTCAGGACCTAATTTTTAATTTTTCATCTTTCAGAGACCTATCTGTCAATGCCTCACATTTCCAGGGATAAATTTGACTATTCACCATTTTATATTCAACATATATTAGAAAAAGTCTTCATCATCATTCTTGAAATTTTTCTCTTTCCTTGCCTTCTCTTCATCCTTTTCGCTCTTTTTCCACAAAGTCCTTCATAGATTTGGCATGACAAAGTGTGAATTTGTGATGAAAAGTGTATATATGTGATGGTAAGGGTGTTCAAAACTAAGAAAATAATAAAAACCAATCCAAAAAGATGATTACCGATCAAAATTGAAGTGTCTTTGGATTTTTTATTTTGTGAATCGAGCGGTTCGATTCGATTTTTGGCTTTGGAATCGGCCAAAATCGAACCTAACTACAGGTGTATATAGTGCAAGTGTATCCTGTAGGATGTAGTCCCCAAAACTACACCATATAAACAAAGAAACGACACTACACTAACACTACTCATTCTCACTCAGTAAAGAAAACCTAAAATCAAAATTAATAAGTTATAGTCTCTTCTCTTTGTGTTGCTACCACATGTCCACACCAATCTCGACTCTCGACCTCTCTGCTATCTCCGTCTCTATCTCTTTCTCTCTCAATTTGTAGTTTTTGCACCGTGAATGGCCACCGTGAGCCACCACTCTCACAAGTCTCAACCTCTCTCGCAAATCTGAACTTGAGCCACAATGAGCCACCACTCTCGCAAGTCTCAGCTCTTGCACTTCTCGACCTCTCTCGTGTTCCTCTCAACTTTCACAATCATCACCATGAGCCACCACTATCAGTGACTCAGAGTCCATGAGCCACCATTGTATGCTACTATAGCTATTAGCTGTGACAAATTTGATTGTACTGCTATGTTGATTGTTGTGTAGTTTTCAACGAATCCTATGTTGTGTTTTTGGGTAATAATATTGAATCTGCTAGTTAAATTTTTTATCTTAGTATTGAGAATTTGTTAACAACTAAAATAGATAACAGAACAAGCATAACTATATGGTTGTACCAACACAATAAGTAAGCATATGTACTATGAACAAAAATATATAGTGAAGCACAACTTTTAAAAAGACAAAATATGTTGTATTGTACATATTTTACAAAAGGCTCTATATTCTTTCTCTAAGGCACTTGATGCATGATTTCTCCGCCATCCAACAAATTTAACACAATATCAAGAACAAGGCTCTACAATATACTCTTTTATTTTATACACAAATGCAATTTTTGTTTCCTGCCAAAATTGATCAAGAACATAAACATCAATAAATTGAATACATAATAAAGAAAATCACAACAAGCAACCTCTGTATTTGTTAATCTGGTAAACAAGATGCTTTATTAGATTCTTGAAAATATTTTTTGATATTACTTAGAAAGTTTCATAGACTAAGAACCTTCTTAGAATATACACTTTTTAAGACGGTTTTTTAAATATGTGTCTTAAAATGTTTTATTTTTTAAATTAAAAAAAAAAATAAAAAAATGCTTTACAAAAACAAAACAAAAAAGCAAGCAAACTAATTAGTATCTTACCTATAAAATAATTTGTATTTACATATGATGATACAAAGTCCCAAATAATAATAATAACAATAATTAAATTATTTAAAGAAACATAACAATATAAAAGTATTTAAAGAAACATGGAGGACCTAGAGAAAAAAATTCATACCAGATAACTTCTTGGTTTCATCCTCTGACAGTGTTGCACCAAATGCATTTAATTTTTTTTACCAGGGATTCTTTGGCTTCAAGGTAGCTAAGCACAAATCAAAATCTAGAATCTTATTAAGGCCATAACATGCATGCATACATATACATTATTTCTATATATATTATCACCAATATAAAAACACTCACCTTTAGAAAACCTGGACATACATGTAATTACAAAATAAAATCTTTAAACTATTATCTTTATTGCTATGATATTCAACCTTTACACCATCTAAAGAAGCCACAACCATAGTCAAAGCCAACGGAGTGAAATAAAACTGCCATATTAGCACCCCAAAAAACGAAAAACATATTAGGCAATATATAGCAACACAACAGGCTAAATATATTGACATTCAATATCATAATTGATCATCCTTTGTGTTCTTTAAATTTTGCACAATTACAAAATTATAAATAAATAATAAGTTCTACTTAGTAATAGAATTTTCATTCTGGTTGATATGAAAATGTTTGAAGTATAACATGTCAATTTTATTTTCTTTTTTGATTAACAGAGTAGAAAAGGATATTTCGTGACTTCAAGCCCATCTCGACCAGAATAGAAAAGCCCATCTATGTGTAAGTTTTCTATATAGTGAGTTATAAAGCTACTAAAAGAATCTCAATCACTACAATCATTAAAAAAAATTAGTTTCATCAAATCTTAAAGAAATAACAACACATAATTTTTATTTTTTTTTATCAAAGTAGCCTAGAAGAAAATTATAAGACAAAAGTGAATTGATATAGTTACAACTTGCAAGCATATATAACGACAATAAAAAAAAACCAGAATATTTATACAACCAACCAACATCTCCTAGATAAGTTAAAAAGTGAAATACAAGGCCAAACTTAATTGTAGAAGGTTAGCCTCCTTTGTGCCTACAACCTGAAACACCAAAATATATCATCATCCAGAAATTATAGCAGAGTAAAATTAGCAGAAAAAAGATCTTCCATGCTTTCAATTGTTGTACCCTACAACAACTTTACTTTAAAGTTTTACATATAACATGTGAAAGAAAAAAAAACAAGGCTACAATGTGAACCTTTTAGCATTGATTTACCCAATAAGAATTAATAGCAATTAGGAAATGAGAAAAAAATATATTTCACCATAAAGTAATTATTAATTAGAACTTTATCCACCCAAGGAGATGGTTATTTTACATGACACACATTTTGTACAATTGGTGAGTTGTTTTGGCCCGAGCCTTTCTCTACAATAAACTTATATCTTCTCATTGCAACATACCCATGGTAATGCCATTTGTACCTAAAAGTATTTAAGAATAACTCAAAGGGCAAAGTTAACAAGTGAAAGTGCATTTGAACAAGAGAAAGTATTTAAGAAATTACATTTTTCACACTTCATTTATGTTATCAATCTTGGTTTCAACAACATCAGGAACATGATGAAATCCTTCAGAAGCTTGTTTTATCTCCAACCTGATAATCATTTCAAGATATATCAATTCTAGCTACTTCAATTTCCTGCTTAGACTAGTGATATTGCATATTCTAGCATGCTTGAAACCAGTAAACACTATATCAGACTATCTTACAAAAGGAACCGATAATAAAACATAACAAAAATACCTTTTTGATGTGTTTCCTGTAGCCAATAAGTCTCTGATTTGTTCATTGTAAACATCTATCACACTAACAGATATACCATATGAAAATGTTTCACTCATTTCATTACTAACTTTAAACAAGTGCTCAAGAGTCCTCTAATTTACTCCTCTGTTTTGCTTTGTTCCTTCCATGGTGAATGTCTTCCCCATTCCTTTTTGCACATAAGCAAAGATGCAAACATTGTAACCATCCAATACAGAGATTACCATTGAAGACACATCAACAAAAACATCAAGTTTTAAAACAGAAAACACCATTGTTTAGAAAAGTTCCAATTTATGTTAAATAATAACTGCAAAAGAATGATATAACTGGAAAAAAAACATTAAAGCAAAGTTCACAATACTAAACAACATAATATTGTGGTAATTTAGGCATAGCTTCCTTTTGGTAAATTTTCCAGGCTTAGTCACTAGACAAGCCACATAATATTGTGGTGAACACTTCATGAATAAGTCCCTGGTTATTGAATTGAGAATGAAACACATCAGCTACTGCGTCATGATGTTTAAATATGCAAGATGCTCTTTTCCATTTTCCCAAGCAGTCCTTGAAGAGCAATATCTCAGGGGTTATATATTTACATATGAATCAGTTTAAGCAGTACCTTATAAGACAACTCCAACTTGTCCTTGTACTTTGTGTTATATAGATCCTCATTTAATGCCAATTCACTTTGACCAACATAATCAATTTCAAACTATACAGAATTGAGCAAAACAATGTTAGGTGAGTAAAATACACATCACATTCTATATCTCTATCTAAGCCTCCAACATCAACACAATTCAAATTGACAACAACAAGAACCGAAAAAGGAAAAAGAGAATGGAAATACTGCAATATTGTTTCAAGAACATTGGTGCCTCATGTTGAAGCTTCATACTTCACATTTTATGTTCCTGATTGAGTCATATATACCATATAGTAGGTGCCTAAAAAAAAATCAGTAGTTACCTCTTAAAGAATACATAGCCCCATGACCAAGGTGTCGACCTCTAGTTTGTTCACAACACTAACATATTACATTCTTGGCATGTCCTACACCAACCACATATAGTAGACACCATCCATAATGTTGTCCTTTTCATTGATTTAACGTCATTCAATTTGGTTGCCTGAAAAACAATTCATAAAGTGATATCAAAAAATCGAAATAATAAGCAATTTAACATTATTTAGACATCTATAATTGATATCAAAATATTCAAGAAACAAAAGAAATCCTAGATCGAGAAACATAAATGAGAGAGGGTGAATACCTTTGCCAATCCAAAATCTGCAAGCTTGACAAATCCACTTGCATCCACCAATATATTTGCACATATGATATCCCTTAAATTGGAGAAATACAATTAGAATATATTTACAATGATTGCTTCATCCCAATTACATAACTGATATAGGAATGCAGAAAATAGGAAGTGAAATGAATCATGAGCTTTAACCCTAAGAAAAAACTCTTCTCATTAAAATATCCAAAACTAAAAGTTCCAACATGTAACCATTCAACCTGACCTTAGTAACTTGATTTTTCTTTTTAATCATTTGAATTTGAAACTCAAATTAACTCACAACTGGAAGAAACTAATACACGATCCACAAATACTAGACTTTTAGTATTGAAAGGTAGTGGTTTACGGCATGAAAAAAATAACAATGACAATAATTGGATATCTTTTTCTTCCCTTGGACTCCGCTGTTCACCTCACTCCTCAACTCTCTTCTTTGGCCAAATAAATAAAATGCATTTCAAACAATGGAAATGAAGCAACATTTATCCAAAAAAGAAAAAGAATGTGGCCAAATAACAAGAAGAAAATAAAATAAATCCACAAGTTATTTATAAAGAATTATTGCAATTATGAGACAATATGCTAATGTGAACGTTCCTTTGAAGCAAGGAAAGCAAGAACCATAGAACTGTTGTCAGCATTGTTCTAAAAGATTGAAGTACTGAACCATACCATAAGATTCAAGACTAGGATTACCACAGAAAAACAGAAGTCCTAAATACATAAAGGAAAATGAAACAGGATTGAAAAATAAAATAAAATTTGGAGTCACCTATGAACCGCATTTCGGTCATGAAGATATTTCAAACCATGTAGAATTTGTCTCGTATAGAAAGATACTTGGGAATCTCGAAGAGTATACTTCTGATAGAGGCTTCTAAGGGAACCTTTTGTTACAATCTCAAGAAAGATATACAACTTTGATTGATCCTGCATAAACATTTAGCAAAGTGTAAAGTACAAATCTCATTTTGAATAATGAACTTACTCTGATGTAAAAGTATAGACCTATTTTATAAGAAAAACTTTATTAAGAAGCATAGTATTAGGATTTAGGGATTAGGAGTATTTTAACTTAAATAAAAAAGTCTTACAAAAAAGTTCTACCATGGTTGTGACGCTTCTTCCTCTTCCACAATGTTGAAGCATCGTTCGAGTTCCAGTTCAGCTACTCCAAGACGCCGAAGGTGAAGCCGATCGCCATCCGCGAGCTACCTTTCTCGCCCTTTCCGCCGCCTACGATGCCACAACCGTGGACCGAGAAGGTACCCGTGAAGGTTCCCCACTACCCTCTTCCTTGTTGATGCCGTTGAGGGCGTCCACATCCAGACCCATGTCGTTCTCCATCAGAGAGAGAGAAAGCGACAAGAGAAAGTGAGATAGAGAAGGCAACAATAAGAGAGAGAGAGAAATGAAGGGTCAGTGTAGTACCCGAGAAGATAAGAGACAGAGAAATAAAAGCATAACAATTCAAAGATGGTTTTTTAAATAACTGTCCTTGAACTTACAATTTTAAGACAGTCATACGAAAGTCGTCTTCGTTATTAATAAATTTAATTATAATTCTGCCATCGTATTGTATTCTACGACGGTTTCTGTTGACCGTCTTTGTTGGCGTGTCTTAATAAATGACTTTTGTAGTAATGCATTTTCTTTTTAAATGACATGTTATAAATTTCAGTTCAGATCTATTAGAGTTTGTGACACCCTTTACCCCTCACATATATATTAGTAAAGGAATAAAAATTCAAATATTAATTAAAAGTATTTTTAAATACAAGCCTTTCAAAGGGATAAAAGACTCACATTCACTTTCTTCTACATCATATTCAAACTTGTCCAAATAAATAATAAATTCATCTCGACTCAAACAAGACCGTCTAAGCTTCATACAATTAATATAGAACCTATATCCTAATGTCACATCCTATCAGAGCGTTGTGTTCCCGTGTCCTCTAGCATGAGGTTCTTCATAGTTATCCACCTATTCATCTGCTCCCCCGAACACAAAGTTCAAGATAATCACAGAATCCAAACATAAACAACACACGGGGAGTGAGTTATCACATTCCTAACTAATAGAGAAACAAGACAACTAGATATACATATCATATAAACCAAATAAAACTTAGTTACACGTAATTCCACCACTTTATCTTTCAAAGTTCACTTTTCAATCATCAATCACATTACACAAGAATCACACGCTCTGATCAAGACATAATAACACATCAATTTCATAATAAACAATTAGCACGTGCATGAAACAGTTATGCTAAGACTCAAGCCTATATGCAATGTGGTACCATGTCAGTGAAAAACCACCCTGGAGCGCTTAGGAGTACATAACAAGACACACCAAACAATGAGTTTGTCAGGTCACTCTCACTAAGTAAGATCATAGGGAGACCAGTCAGGGTCACGATGTTTTGCGAGAATGCTCCAACCATATGGGATCAGCATAGGCTTAAAGGAGCACTCAAACCCGGTGACCCCCAAGGCCTACACTCCGAAGAGTCCGTCAGGGCCTCTCCCTCCTGATTCAGGTCCAACCCCTAAAATCATTTTAGCACACAGACACTGCTCGTGAATTATACAATACTCATGACCTCATACTCGTGTGTTAAACATGTACAACATATTGCGCTACAATTTAACACTGGTTCCTAAATAGGAAACCTACACTTTCTCTTTAACACTGCGCATTTACACTTTTCTTAAGATAACACTGGTCGGGTTATTATACAATTCACAGCTTACAACACAAATAATGTCACATCAAGAGTTAATCGCACACTTATTCACAACCAAAACTCATTCACAATTTCACATCTCATAATGTCACAATCCACCATCACATGTTTTCACGTATCTCATAATTCAACATCACATGTTCTACTTTACACTTTTACTCAATCTCAATAACAATATTATAATCTCAAGGCAACATATTATTCCATAATTCATCACATATTTCATTTATAAACACTGCTCATGGATTATACAATACCACGACCTCACACTCATGTTTCAAACATGTTTAACACAATTGCGCTACAATTTAACACTAGTTCTTAATTAGGAACCTACATTTCACAATATAATTATTGTCACATCAAGTATCAAACACACACACTTATTCACAATCAAATATCATGGTCATAATTTAACATCTCATAATATCACATCAACCATCTCATTTTTACATGTATATCGCAAAGTGACACATTCAACTTTGTACTACTCAATCTTCACAATAATATTATAATACCATTATAATAACTTATTGCACCTGATAACTCATATACACATAACATGTTGATCATCGTCGTAGAAAAATTAGAACAAGATAATAATTTGTATAAAATAAGTCATTGAATAATATTATTTAAAATATAATTTGCGTTAATAAAAAGAGTTTAATTTTTCTAAGGGGTTCACACTCAACACAAGAACACATAAATTTCACAGCCATTTCTCATTAGGACATCAACTGATTTATCAAACAAATATAATCCACAGTAATAATTATAAGGATAAAATGAAAATTTCAAAAATACCCCAAAACTCATTCCAATTGATATTTCTAAGGATCCCTACAATGTTCTTACTAATTCCCAATTGTGAATAACTCATCCCTTACCTCTGAGCAGACTCACGTGTTTTCAGCCAGTGATAGTAACATCTCTAGCGGTTCCCTGAGATTCTTTCAATTATTCCTCCGACTGCTCCGATAGAATTCCCAAACGTCAGAGAGACGGAGAAAAGATTGAAACCTCCACTTGTACTGTCTTCATGCGATTCCTTTTTCTCCCACCAAAAATATTATCTCGAAAATCCCAACGGTGGAAGTGTGAGAAATTTAATTTCGAACAACATATCCAAATTTCATGAAAATCCAACGGTTAACGAAACCGAGATCGTAGTTTTACCGAGACAGTTTTGGGTTTCTGCGGGAAATTAAAATGCTATAATGCGAAGGGTTTTCCTCTAAGCTGAGATATGATTTTGAAATTCCCAACGGTGAGAATGTTCGAAATTGGGTTGAGAACGTGGTACTCAAATTTCACGACGATCCAACGGTGAACGAGTCCGAGATTGTCATTTTTCTGAGACAAGTTTGGTGGGCTGCGAAAAAAAGAAAGAGTTTTGAAAGGAGAAGGGGAAAAACGAAAATAAGGCAAAAAAAGGCACCTTACTTAACATAACTATTTATATCTACATAACTATTTATACCTAGGGTATTCAGCCTATCATTTGCTCTATATTTATTTATTTTATAAAAACAAATTCTATTTTACTTTCTATCAAACAAATAAATAAATAAAATATCCTTTTTATTTTCTCCCAAATCATTATTTTAATTAATAATTATATTTTTTATTTATTTATTTATAAAATCTTATCATTTTTCTAAAACTCTATTTATTTATAAATAACAATCCTTTTTAATCTAGATTAAAAAATTGGAATGTTACAGAGTTTATGTGAAGATGAAGTCTCATATTGAGTAAGAATGAACAAGTTGAGTAATATATAAGTGAGGAAAACTCACAAACACGATGTCTTAAAATTTTAGATTAAAATATGATATCAAATTCACTTGTATGGTTGATTTGTGATCCATTGATAGTAGTAATGATCTTCTTAATATTTTATCCCTCTTGGTTCCATAACAAGATCTCACTCTAATTCAAAAGAGAATTTTGTCTTATAATCTTCACCATTTTTTTTTCTTACCATTGATTCATCGATCTTGACACAATATTAACTAATCATAAACTAATATTAGCACAATTATAACACGACAAGCACAATAGAAATGATAAGGTGACTTGGTGATTGGAAGAGGCACATATCCCACCAATATAACATAACAGACTTATTACTAATATTTGTTGATTAAAAAACAACAAGCATGATAAAAATCACCATATATTCCTCGAATCTAAACCTAAGCAAGCCACTAATAATTTTCTTATTTATCGTGTGTTTGGATAACTCCTAATATTTGAAAATTATAAGTCTCACATCACCTTACAAGCTATTTTGTAAGATTGTAATTCATCACTAAAATAATTAGGCAAATGTTAATCACCGGATAAGAAACTAAAAAGAAAATTTGAAATTGTGGTGCTTATCTCCTAAAAAAAATTATGCTGCTTACAATAAAAAATTTCTGTTAATTTCTTAATCAGTATTCTAAGGATACATAATAGAAAAACTTAATAAAGTAAGCTAAATTAACTCATTTTAAGTTTTAACAAACCCCCGAATTCGTCCATCCAGTTTGATATTTTTTGTAATTACTTAAATTAGATACGTAAATAACCTTGAATAGTCATAACGTTACATGGAAGAAGAACCTTTTTGTGTCAGCTGCCAGCAAATGAAAAGTGGGAGAGGCCGAAATGATTACATCATGAATTTGAAAAGTAATAAAGTTTGCTAGGTTCTTCCAAGAGACGGGTCAGGCTTCGCGGCCCTTCTTGCAATTTTTCATATCTATGCACTTTTAGTGGGCCCATATAACTTGACACTAGATGGACCCATGCATATCTTATCTATAACCAATACCTTTTCTTGAGAGGCCTCTAGTCCAAGACAGAAGAATACAATTATACGTGGGTTAAAACAATTTTAATTAATTTTAATTTTAATGATCTCTTTTAATTATATAATACAATTGAGATTAGTTTCTTAAAACTCTCCTTTCTCACCTCATATGCTTACAAACACACACACACAACACACTTATATATAGCACAATTTTTTTTACACCGAGTTAAACAAAAATCATTATATGTATAATTTTTAATAAATTATTGATTTACAATATCTTTTATACTATTAAATGTTTTATATGAATTTGATTAAAAAATAAAGCTAAGCTAGTTAATGAGATTTAGAGAGAATTCATAAAAAGAAAGAACACATTACTATTATTTTTAGAGTAAATTATAACATATTTTTAAGATTTCGTGAAATTATATATATTAATTTTTATCATTAAGGTAATCTTTATTTTTTAGAAAATGTTAGTATAATATTAATATTATTATTATTATTATTATTATTATTATTATTATTATTATTATTATTATTATTATTATTATTATTATTATTATTATTATTATTATTATTATTATTATTATTATTATTATTATTATTATTATTATTATTATTATTATTATTATTATTATTATTATTATTATTATTATTATTATTATTATTTGTGTTGAATTGAATTTATCTACCCGGAAAATTGCAGCGTCCCGAAACGAAACGCTTTTCATCGAAGCAAAATTTTCTTCCAAGAAAACATTGGGAGTTTGGGACACGTAATTTGTCAAAGTTGTGACAAATAAAATATCATAGAACAAGCTTCATCGATGATCGATCAATGGATTATAGGACAGTTCGGTCCAAAATGTTGGTTCTTGAATATAGAAAAAATGGCAATAAGATATTTTACGTAGTAACCATTCTATCACTAATAATATACCACGTGTGTTTATTATAAATATACATTTTTTTCTCTTCTACTTACGCACACTTCTATTTAACTGCTATTCCATTATTTTTTTATTTTTTTTACTCTGTGTGTAGATCGTGATTGAATTAGCGAACTTTAAAGAAGTAGTTTACCAATTTAATTATCAATCCAATTTGAAACTATATAATATTTAAAAGGAATATTACTTATATTTCCTTACATGAAAATTCAAAAGCAATATATATTTATTAGGGTAAGTTTGATAGAAATGAAAGAAAATAAGAAAGGAAAGAAAATTTTAAATTTTTGTCTCATTTAATCAATTATTTCTCTTTTTTATTTTTTTATTTTCTATCCAATCAAACAAAAAAATGACATTGTAATCAGTGTTTTTTTTATCTCTTTATTTTTTCTTTTCTTTTCAGTTTCTTCTCTTCAAAACAGACTATTAGTATTCACTCTAAAAGAGAAGGTACCATAGTAACTTTTTAAAACTACAGACCATGTAGACAATAAAAAATAGAAGCAGAGGAATAAAAACTATGTATATATTCCACAGTTAATTTTGTAGCTTTTTTAATACGTAGATTTTACTAGTCACTCTTTAACTAGTTTTTCCTCTCTCTTGAAAGTAATGTATTTTCATATTTAGAAATCATGATGTAAAACTCCTGAAATGTATACAAATATCTTTTTTTTGAATACATAGATTACTAAAGTAAATCAGTGATAGATCCAAAGAAATTTAGTTGTGAGACAATACTTATATATATAAATCAAACCAGTGGGAACAAAACTGATATTATAACTTAATTTTTTTAATTATATTTTAAAAATAATATATAACCTATATATATATATATATATATATATATATATATATATATATATATATATATATATATATATATAATTGTCCCCACTCTCTCTCAAATGCATCCGTCCTAAAAAAATTTCTTTTCCAATAAGATTTTCTCTATACACACAATTAAAAATTAAAATTGAATCTTTGACAGTATGTTTATGAAACTTAGCTATCTAGTTAGCAACTATATTACATCTTATTATTTTCACAACTCTTATAGGCAGTGGTGAAGCGTGAGATAAGTTTTTGGAGGGGTCAAAATAGTTATAATTTTAATAAAGCTTCTCAAGTTTATTTTTTATTGTGACTTCTAAACTATCATATGCTACTGAATAAAATAATGAAAAAAAATAAATGTAAATATTATGTGAATTTTTAAAAATACATTATTTGTTTTACGTACATAAAACAATATATGCATTGGAATGCCTAACAAAATTCTCTAACTTTTTCAACAAATTAAAGAGAATATAATATTTTTGCTAAAATTATAACACAATTGGCACAAAAATTTTGTAGAAAAATCACAAGAATACCACAAAATAAATAGGAAAAATCTGCTTAAAAATCCAAAACTGTATTTTAAGTTATATTGGATAAGTTTTCATAATCGGTAGTAAAATGAAATTATAAAATTTATAGAAAAATGGATTGGAAAATGCAAAATATATATATATATATATATATATATATATATATATATATATATATATATATATATATATATATATATATATATGTATGTATGTATGCGCGCGCGTGTTAGTGTTATATTAGTAAGGTTAATGTCATCACAAACAAAAACTTAAAGTTTAATATTAATATAAAATAATCTCTAATAATAATAAAGAAAATGATTAAAAATATATGTTTTATATTCATTCAATAACTATTAATATGCAAATTAAAATTTGTATACTCTATTATTCAAAATCATTAATTAATTAAGGAATAAATATCCTTAAAGAATATTGGAAAACAATATAAATTTTTTATTAATATCTAATAAAATTTAAATAATTATATATATATATATATATATATATATATATATAATTAAATTTTGTAAAATTTTTGGGGGGCCACCCTTCATGGAGAACTAAGCTCCGCCACTGCTCATACGATCAAATATATGTTGAAGTAAGTTGTGAGCCATTCTGATAAGCTTTCACTATCAATATTGGAATATTTTGTGAGCCAGTTTAATTAGATTAGAATCATCAAACTTTTGTCAACATATCTTAGTTTAAGTGAGAAGGGTTTAAAACTTTTAAATCTGGTTTGATTCTAAAATTTGTGTATACAGGAAAAAAAAAACTATCAAAAGCAGATTCTATTTTGCTTAGTTAAGAATACCCGTGAAAAACAAATTAAGAATATTGCATCAAAACTTTGAATAATATTTTGTTTTATTTGCCAATTAGTCAGCGCTTATATATATATATATATATGTCTTTATTCTTCGCCCACTTTTTCTTTGGGCTTAGTCCCTGTATTTCAATAAAATTAAAAATATTTTTTTAAAAAAGTATTCAGCGCTATACGTAGGTCACTATCACAAAAGTTCCTCTGACCAAGATAAAATATTCATATCACTCTTCCATGTTAACGCACGAATCTGTTGATATAAAATTATTTTGACTTCATCATCAGGATTTCTCACGTGCGAGAGAAAGTAAAAGAAAGAAGGAGAAAAAGAAATCATTAAGAAGACAAAAGGAAATAGTCCACACCTTCCACGGCATGCACTAGTAGGTTCTTCTCCTATCTACCAAGTGGTAGTAGGTGCTATATATATATATATATATATAAAGAGAAGTGTGTAGAATATGAACCTGTTTAGCTAGGTAGACTTTTAAGTTATTAATTAATCATGGCTAATAATTATAGTGTGTTAGAGCTCAACCTTGGTTTAGGCAACAACAACGTTGGTGGTCATGCAGGGCAATCACCAAGGCAAAGGTGCCCCGCACCGTTTCTGTTGAAAACGTACGATTTGTTGGAAGAATTAGGTGAGAACATTGAAGATAGCACCAAAATTGTGTCGTGGAATGCAGAAGGAACTGGCTTTGTTGTGTGGTCTCCATCTGAGTTCTCTGAGCTCACCTTGCCCAGATATTTCAAGCACAACAACTTCTCTAGCTTCATTCGCCAATTGAATACCTATGTGAGTAATTACGTACTACTAACTATAGTAGCATGTTTGTCTATTTTGCCTAGGATGGAGATGTTGGAGTTCATCCATTGGTTTTTTTCCCTTTTGTAACATTTTGATTAAATTATTATTGCTTTGAAGTTTAAAATAAGCTGAACTAATTATTAAGACACATTAATATTACTCTCTACTCGAATAGTACACCAAGTTATTGCATATCATATCTTCAGTTAGATGTTTCAGAACAAATGGATTTCCTTTCTCCATTTAATTGAAGTTGTTATATATATATATATCAATTTTCTTGAATTAGTTTTACCATATATAAATTAAGGAAACATTTATAAAGAAAAAAAGCATCAGCCATTGTTTTCTTTTAAAAATTTACAATGTGGAGTTAAAGGAAAAAGTGATAATATTGATCGATTAGAGGTCATATTTAGCACAAAAAAAATCTTTGTTGCTCTCTAGTTTTTTCTGTTGTTTTCCATCTCCAGGTTCCCCTATACATTCTTCAAAACTAGGGGCGCTAGGTAGAGGAGCTCTATTGAAAATGAAGTATTGAAAAAAAAAACGGATTAAAGTTAATGTATTAATAATTAATATTGATTGTTCAAAGGCCATATTTAGTGATATATATGCTTTTGAGTTTTTCTTCTGCTTTTGTGGTTTGCTCTCTTGTTTTCTTTGTTTTTTCCCCCCCTACCTTCCACATTTCTTCTTTCAAAACTACGACGCTAGAGGAGTTCTATTTCTATACTGAAAAGGAAGTATCGTAGTTTTTTCTTTTTTATTACGCGGAACTGAGGAAGTATTAATAATAGTTAAACAAAACAAATCAAACCACGTGCATATAATGAAGGTCAAGTCAATGTATATATATAAGATGATGGTCAAATCAGATATTTTTAACTAAAAGTCAAAATAGTTGTACTGCACATGCTACACTACTTCACTTGAGCACACATAAGTTGAAAATTTTAAAAACATTGCTCACTGCGAACGATAGCATGCTGTACATTTGGTTAAAGAATTTTCAAAAGCTTATCTTTGACATTTTTTATTTATTTATAGAGCAGCCGTTTGGTGTATATAATAACATGATGACGTTGAATAATATTTTTATATATGTTTCATCAACTTGTGATGCTTCTACGTAATCTCGTACCAATCTACTTCAACCATCATATCATATATAATATAATTTACGGCATCTAAATTTAAGTTTCTATAAACCTAGCTAGCTCGCAATCCGTCTATAAAAAAACAATTGCAAAATCATACTTGATTACGGGTAAGCTTCAACAATAAGTTATAGTATTAGAAAATTTCACAAGTTTATAATATATTGTAATATTTGTGAAGAGACAGGTCTCTGAGTAACGTATACTAGCCTCTTATTAAACAAAAATACTTGGAAATACGCAATATTTTTATATATAGACATAGTATTTGTATTAATTAAAGTAAAATTATAAATCGGTTTATATATATTTGTCAGTTGTCACAAGGTAAAGAAAGTGTTGATCTATTTATTTGTGTTAGCAGCGGTTTGGTTTGGTGTTTGTTTCATCTTTTTCTGATTTTTCAAAATTACAAAACAGGGATTTAAGAAAATATCATCAAAAAGATGGGAATTCAAGCACGAGAAATTTCAGAGGGGTTGCAGGCACATGTTAGGTGAAATCACAAGGAAAAAGTGCGAGCCAAGTGTGTTTCCTGCATACCTCAAGTCTTCTTCTGAGGAAAATAATGCAACGAGTTCCACGGAAGAAAACAATGATCATCAACTACTTATGGAGGAGAACAAGAACCTAAAGAAGGAGAGATTAGAGCTGCAAGTGCAAATAGATGAATGCAAAGCACTTGAAATGAAGTTGTTGGAATGTCTCTCTCAGTTTATGGACACCCACCAAAATAAAGTTAGGAGACTATGTTAATTGATAATTATTATTTGATGGAAATATATAGAGCTGTTTTAAGAGTTTTCATGGATTATAATTAATAATGCTAGTTTTAATTTAATGTTCACGCTTCACTCATATTCAGCAAGTTGTAAACCCTAGTTAGCATTATCACAAATAATGTATGAAAATTAATTAGCTAATAACCTAATATATATGTTCAGCTCTAAACCAAATGTTCTACTGAGACGCAGGCGCGAGTAATAATAAATTGCAAATTGGAGAAGAGTAACCGTCACATCGATTCTCAATGTATATCTGGATTTGGGCTTCACCACTTGTACATTTATCACACGAATGTTGTCGGACCCATTCTTTCTTCAATAACTTTGGGGTTGATATTGAAGAATGACGAAGAACTGATGTTTGCAGGTTCTATCATCATCGGGTCCACGGTAAGAAAGGTTAACTTCATGCTTCAGATTCAACAAAAAAAAAAGTTTTCATGTTTGAGGTTTTATTAATTAATCGTTTGGCGTGTATTTAACTATTTATATTGCAAGATTGTAAGTACCTGTGTATCTAATCAGAGGAGAAAGAAAAATATCATCCTCTTATAAATCCATTAAGAAGGAAATAGGAATAAATCTAAACTAATAGATAAAGATAAGATTTCTACAATCGAGTTTATATCTTATATAAAGAATATCTGAATGTCATTATATTTTGAAAATCCTGTTGTCACTTTCAAGAGATAAAATCAATTTAGCATTTGATTATTAAATTAAATGATATACCAACTATATATTATCTTTTTGAGACAAAACCAATTATATATTATCTCTAGAAGCATTTTTACCATCCACTTACACGTAATTTTTCCTCAATTTTCATGTAGAGCATCTTGATTGTTTGAGGATGGTGCGTATATAGTTGTATATGAAAACCAAATCCAAGTAATATCAGAAAAAAAATCTCTCCAAAATACTTCTATTAAAAAATATTGTTATATATTATTAAAAGCAAGTTGTCCAAAGCTATACTAAATTAACCTTCGTCAACTGGCATATGGGAGAATATTCAATTCTTTAAACTACAAAGTGATCGCATTTTCAAAATCTAATGTGTATAGGTATGATGCAACCATAGTCTTTTTTTTTTAACAGTCAACAAACTAAATATTATAGATGACATATTATAGATGACAAGGTACCAGAGGTGCCATGAAAGTGTAACACAGTACTCTGCTGGTAGAACATAATGTTAGGAATTTTATAATTCCTAATCAATGAGTTATATATTATATTATAATATTTATATTAATTATTTATATTTAATTATATGAGTTTAATATAAAGTGATCTAATTTAATGAATTCATTGGACTGCCAACAAGGAAAATTGATATAGGTTTAATGAGCGAAAATCAGTTTAGTTCATTAAGGGATAATGTGAACCCTAATAGGTTAAAACTTAAGGCATGATTATGGTTCCCAAGACACCAAATCAAGGAACTGTTTCTCCTCTCCCCATCTGAAGAGAAAACAAAGGTCCCATAAGGAAGAAGGTGATTTGATTGAGGAAAGTCATTAAACCAATTGTTCGTGACCGCTGTAAGATTTCGCTGCGTGTTGATCAAGCTCTATGGATCCAGGTATTCCTTAAAACCTCTTGATAATCTGACGTAATATGTTTTGGTGCTCATTTGATATTTTATAAGGTTTATTAAAACTTCCAACAAATAGTATCAGAACCACCATTACTATTAGATTATTGGGATTTAAAGTTGTTTGATATGTATTATATCTGGATCGTTTTAGTTATATGATCCCTAATTTTATTTTGGGGAGAAACTATTTTGATTAATAAAATTATAAAACCCGTAAATTTTTGTGTTATGGTTGTAAAGTTTTTCCTTTTTTTTTCAAATGAATAAAAGGTTTCTGCATTTGATTTACGGGTTTGTACACAATTTTTGTTTGTGTCGCGTGTGTTTACATATTATTCTATTTGGGATAAAGATTCGACGTATCTGGCGTTGGTTTTCTTGAACAATATATATTTCGTGAACAAGAAAGGTTTTTTTTTATACATATAAGGTTTTCAAAAACTCTTTACGTCGAATACAAAGCCACATGGACTTATATTTTTATATAAGGTCATTGTGTGCGATTTGTGAATCTATATGTATACCATTATCATGATGTTTTGTACATGACACAATTTCATATATATATATATATATATATATATATATATATATATATATATATATATATATATATATAATTTTTGTTTATATGAATCAGTAATAAGACAATGGTTTTTTGTCTTATATGAATAATTTATTGTTTTTTTTCCAACTGTTTTTCCTTCATGAATCGATGATAGACTGATAATTTATGATATTCTTGTGGTTAGTATAAATTTGTGATAGTATCGTGGTATGTTCGTTTTAGATGCGTAATTAGTTTACCATGATGTCGTTTTCAAATATTTACTGCTATCACAATTGGGTGCAAATTTAACCATTACGAATTCTTTCAATTTATTTGCATGTCCAGTAATTTTTAATTAAATTGATTGAACCATTATGTTGCCAAAGTAACCTCTATTGTGTAAATTGATTTAATTAAATTGCATGGATGTTAGTATGAAATTATTTACCCAAAGGAAGACACAATTTGGCCAAATAATAACATACATGTGATGATAAATATGTAACAATTATAAAGTTTTTTTTTTCATGAGAATAATAGTCGGTCCAAAGAAAGGCTATTATTTGACAGAACTAATTGTCAATATTTGATCATTGCGTTGAGAGTACCAATTATAAATTAATTTCTTTGTCCAAAGACTAGAATTAATGTTGTGCTTAGTATCTTGTGATTGATCTCTTATGGAAAATATTTGCATTACTTGTTATATATACTTTATATGACAAACTTGATTATTTGTGAACATGTTATTAATTTTTGTTCTCTCTTTAGTTAATATTGTCAGTGCTGCAAATGTTACTGCCCAAGTGAATTCTATCCCAATACTGAATGGGACAAATTTTAAGGTCTATAAGGAAGCCGTAGAAATTGTTCTTGGCTATATGGATTTGGACTTGACACTGAGGACGGAACGACCCATTTCCACTCCAAAAACCTCTAATGAGGTAAAAATTCAAAAGTGGGATCAGTCCAACCGAATGTGCTTTATGATCATGAAGCACTCTATTTCAGAGGCGTTTCGGGGTTCTATTTCTAAGGGTCAAAGTGCAAAGAAATTCTTTGAGAAAATTGAACAATACTTTGCCAAAAATGAAAAAGTGGAGACGAGTAACCTTTTGGCTAAACTCATCTCCATGAACTATAAAGGCAAAGGAAACATAAGGGAGTACATTATGGAGATGTCCAATCTCGCATCTAAACTCAAGTCACTTAAGTTAGAGCTTGGTGAACTGCTCGTGTACTTGATTTTGATCTCGCTTCCTGCACACTTTGAGCAATTCAAAGTGAGTTATAACCTATGAAGCACGAACACTCCATCCCCTTGCCGTGTCCGGTGTTCGACACGCGTCCGTGTCAGTGTCCGACACCAACATGACACCCGTACTACATTCTATATTTTGGACATTACAGGTATCCAGTGTCCATGTCCATGTCATGTTCGGTGTCTGTATCGATGTCGGTGCTTCATAGGCTATAACACTCAGAAGGACAAATGGTTCCTCAATGAGCTTATATCTCACTGTGTGCAAGAGGAGGAGAGGCTGCAAAGAGATAGGACTGAAAGTGCTCACTTGACTTCAACCTCTCAGAATAAGAAAAGGAAGAAAACTAAGGGTGTTGCGGAAGGGACTTCTCAACAAAAGAAACAAAATAAGGATGAGGAATTTACCTGTTACTTCTGCAAGAAGTCAGGACACATGAAGAAAGAATGTCCCAAATATGCTACATGGCGTGTGAAGAAAGGTAAATTTCTTACTCTAGTTTGTTCTGAAGTTAATTTGGTTTTTGTACCTAAAGATACTTGATGGGTAGATTCTGGTGCTACTACTCACATAAGTATGACTATGCAGGGTTGCCTGTGGAGCCGACCGCCAAGTGATGATGAAAGGTTCATCTTTGTGGATGATGACAAGAAGGTTGCAGTGGAAGCTATTGGAACTTTTAGATTACAGTTAAAAACTAAATTTTATTTGAGACTTTTGTTGTACCGTCTTTTAAACGGAATTTGATTTCTATTTCTAGTTTGGACAAATTTGAATTTTCTTATTCATTAGGAAATAATAAAGTTAGTCTCTACCAAAATTCAAATATGGTTGGTTCTAGTTCTTTAATTGATAATCTTTACATGTTTGATGTTGTTAGTTCCTATAATAAAATATTGTAAATAAGTTCACGTGGTATAAACGAAAGTTGAATGAGAATTCAACCACCTTATGACATAAACGTTTAGGCCATATCTCTAAACAGAGAATTCAGAGACTTGTGTTGGATGAAATTCTTGACCCTTTGGATTTATCGGACTTTGAGGTCTATGTTGAATGCATAAAGGGAAAACGAACAAACATAAAAAAATTAGGTGTCGAAAGAACTAAAGACATCTTAGAACTGGTGCATACAGACATTTGTGGTCATTTTCCTATAATTTCTTGGAATGGACAACAATATTTCATTATGTTCATAGATGACTACTCTAGATACGGTTACCTAAATTTGATACATGAGAAGTCCCAATCCCTAGATATTTTTAAGACTTTCAAGGCTAAGGTTGAACTTTAACTTGAAAAGAAAATTAAGGCTGTCAAATCTGACCGTGGTGGTGAGTACTATGACAGATATGATGGATCAGGAGAACAACGTCCAAGACCTTTTGCACTTTTCCTCAAAGAGTGTGAAATTTTTCTGCAATACACTATGTTGGGCAAACCTAGCATGAATAGTGTAGCAGAATGAAGAAACTGAACTCTTAAGGATATGGTGAGAAATATGATTAGTCATTCTTCTTTGCAGAGTCACTTTGGGGAGAAACATTAAAGACCGCAGTTTACATCCTTAATAGGGTGCCAAGTAAAGCAGTTAACAAAACCCCTTATGAACTTTGGACTGGTAAAAGGCCAAGCATTAAACATTTGCACATTTGGGGTTGTCTGGCTGAGGCACGGCCTTATAGGCCACATGAGAGAAAATTGGACTCAAGAACAATTAGCTGATATTTGGTTAGCTATGCTAAATGCTCTCGGGACTATAAATTTTACAATCCCACCTTAAGATCCTTTTTCGAGACGGGAAATGCGAGATTTCTTGAGAAAGTTGAGTTTAGGAAGGAAGATAACATAAGGAATGTTGTCTTTGAGGAAGAACCTCTTATTTACAGTGATCAAGTCCTTGTACCTATTACTGTTCAAGATACAACTCCAGTAATAGAAGACAATATTCAAACTATTGACATTGTTCCAGAACAAGACAACAATGAGGTTCTCCCTCAAATACCTTTAGAGCAACCTCAACAACCTCAAGAAGTGTCATTAAGGAGATCCATTAGAGAGAGGAGAAGTGCAATCTCAAATAATTATATTATATTTCTCCAAGAACATGAGGATGCCGTTAGTTTAACAGAGGATGATCCAATCAACTTCTGTCAAGCTATGCATAGTTCTAACTCTAAAAAATGGATTGACACCATGAAAGATGAGATGAAGTCTATGAAAGAAAATGAAGTTTGGGATCTAGTCAAATTGCCTGAAGGTATGAAACCTATTGGTTGTAAATGGATATTTAAAACCAAGAAGGATTCAAAGGGTAATATCGAGAGATATAAGGCTCGTCTAGTTGCTAAAGGCTTTACTTAGAAGGAAGAAATTGACTATAAAGAAACCTTTTCTCCAATATCTTCAAAGGATTCTTTTAGAACTATAATGACACTGATAGCTCATTTTGACTTATTTCAAGACTGTGTTTCTAAATGGTGACATTGAAGAAATGATTTATATGGTGTAACCAGAAAACTTTGTGTTAGGTGACTTAAAGTCCATGGTATGCAAACTAAAGAAATCCATCTATGGTCTCAAACAGGCTTCCCGTCAATGGTATTACAAGTTCCATCAAGTCACTACCTCATATGGTTTCAAGGCAAATGTAGTTGATGATTGTGTATATCATAAGTTCAATGGAAGTAAATACATATTCTTGGTATTATATGTCGATGATATACTGCTTGCTAGCAGAGATATAGGCTTCTTACAGGAGACCAAGAGATTTCTAACGAAAAATTTTGAGATGAAAGATCTTAGGGAAGTTGTTTTTGTGTTAGGTATTAAGATATATACTACGAGATCATTCTCAAGGTATCCTAAGGTTGTTACAAGAAAACTATATCGATAAAGTACTTGATAGATTCGGCATAAAAGATAGTAAACCAGGAGATACCCCAATAGCTAAAGGAGACAAATTCAGTCCCAATAATGACCTTGAAAGAACTGAGATGCAGAAGATTCCCTATGCGTCAACAGTAGGAAGTCTGATGTATGCTCAAGTTTGTACTCGTCCCGACATAGCATTTGTAGGAGTTCTGGGCAAATACTTGAGTAATCCTGGATTGCAGCATTGGAAGGCAGTGAAACGCATAATGCGTTACTTGAAGAGAACAAAAGGCTACATGCTCACTTACCAGAAGTCTGACAATTTAGAGATCATCGAGTACTCAGACTCTGATTTTGCTGGATGTCAAGACAGCAAACGCTCCACTTCTGGATACATATATATGTTGGTTGGAGGAGCTATCTCTTGGAAGTATGCTAAACAAACTCTTGTAGCTTCTTCAACCATGGTTGCGGAGTTCATTGCTTGTTTTGAGGCATCTAATCACTGGATATGGCTGTGAAACTTTGTCACTGGTTTGCGTGTGGTCAATAGCATTGAAAGACCATTGAAAATTTATTGTGGCAGTAACTCTGCAGTTCTTTACTCGAACAACAATAGGAGTACAACCAAGTCAAAATTCATTGACATCAAGTTTCTGGTTGTGAAGGAAAGAGTTCAGAATAGGCAGATTTCCATAGAACATATAAGGACTGATTTCATGCTAACTGACTCACTTACTAAAGGTTTGGTACCTAGAGTTTTTCATGAGCACACTGCTCATATGGGCGTAGTTTCAGATATTTGTATTGTTTGGATTTTCTACAGAAATAAAGTTGATGTTTATCATTTTATTCTGAGCTTGTTTTGTGTGCAATATTTGTATTGCACTTTGGATTGATCTCTATAAAAAATAAAGTTTGGACTAGTTGAAAATAAAAACTTGATTAAGATCACATTGTATGTAATTTTCATGCCGATTATCCATATTTGATCTATGTCATCGAGTATGAGTAACAGTAGTGATCATTGTGGCTTAATCACGCTAAATTGTGATGAAAACTGCAATGGTTTCCTGTTGCTATATGAGATGGACCAGATTATATAAAAGGAGTCTAAAAGTAAATAACATACGGTTGCGCGCCTAAAGAATTTTGTGATATAAATGTCTAAGGTTAATATATAGCCAAAGTGGGAGATTGTTAGGAATTTTATAATTCCTAATTGATTAATATGAGCTGCATATTATATTATAACATTTATATTAGTTATTTACATTTAGATGAGTTCAATATAAAGTGATCTAATTCAATGAACCCATTGGACTGCCAACAGAAAATTGATATGGACTTAATGAGCGAAAATCAGTTTGGCTCATTAGGGGATAATGAGAACCCTAATAGGTTGAAACATAAGGCATGATTATGATCCCCAAAACACGAAATCAAGAAATTGTTTCTCCTCTCCCCATCTGAAGAGAAAACGAAGGCCCCTTAAGGAAGAAGGTGATTTGGTTGAGGAAGGTCATTAAACCAATTATTCGTGACCGCTGTAAGATTCCGCTGTGTATTGATCAAGCTCTATAGATCTAGGTATTTCTTAAAATCTCTTGATAATCTAACGTAATGTGTTTTGATACTCATTTGATATTTTATAAAGTTTATTAAAACTTCAATACATAAGATCTGAGTTGAAACATATGGCAGTAAATAAATAAACCCCTACTAGCTTTCTACATAAATCATCTTACACCATTAGTTAACTATATGCTGCCCAAATTTCAACAACAGAATACGTAATAATAACCAGTCCCACTATCTTATATTCTTATTATGGTAAGTCCACCAAAGAAAAGAAATAACCAATTCTTACTTGCAATGGAATTGATCCTCCTGTAGTTCCAACCCATGTTGGTATATACGTCAGAGAAAACAAAAACGCTAATGTCTCCACACACGACAAGCATCACTTGAGCAGCAAAAACACACTAAACAAAATTACTTTGATACAAATTAAGCCAAT
This sequence comes from Glycine max, assembly GCF_000004515.6. Classification (NCBI taxonomy): domain Eukaryota; kingdom Viridiplantae; phylum Streptophyta; class Magnoliopsida; order Fabales; family Fabaceae; genus Glycine; species Glycine max. Next base: position 48,829,260 of record NC_016088.4, read on the forward strand.
GGTCCAGCTACCTCAAGCACAGATATATATTCAACAAAAGGTTAGGATCGAAGATTAAGTCTGATGCAACACCAAAGAGGGCTGCTCAGACCAATTATAAAAAAAATGCGGAGAACCCTTTTAGCTTAGCCTTGAACCACATCCATGATCCTACTATAATCATCTCCATAACTTGCTCTAAATGATTTGAGTCTCATCAAAGATTACATCGTTACGGTGTTGCCCAAACACCCCTCCACAATAGCTTACCAAGTTACCATGTTTCCAACTATGCTGCCAGAAATGCATTTCGATATTTTCCGTCATAGGCAACACTGTGATGTTTGAATTTTGCAGAGTATATCCTACATAATGCAACACTGTTACTGGACATTGCCGTCTGCCGTTGCTTCTGCATGAATAAAGGGGAAGAGTTCGAAATGATAAAAAAAGTATCTTGTGCACAAGGGTCTCTACAACTTGTAAACTAACTTTCGAAAACAAGATGATTTGAGTAGCTGGTTGCAAGTAGTTCTGTGATCTTTCCAATTGACAAGGTTGACGTTTTGATTGTCATGTATATTTGTCCCTAATCAAATGGGTCAGACATAAATTTCTGACATGATATAAATTTATCTTTTCAATAATAAAGTTTGCATTGCATACTGGTCTCTGTAATGTGCAATTAGCAATATAAACAAGAGTTTTATAGCAAGGCTCAATTCCGGTAGCAATAAATTGACCCTTGTGCTATCAAGCAAAGCGTTTTGTATATAGGAAAATGGTTGTGATATTCAATTGAATGAGTAATGCTATTTTTCAGAGTTTTTCTTACCAAGAAGACAGCAAGAGAAAGAAAAACAATAATTGTCGTTAGAATGAATAGCATTTTCTTGGCTTTTCTATTGTCATGGTGTAGATATATATCGTGATAGACTAGGCCTGCTGGCTGCTGGTGGGTTACTTTTCAACCAATTATTGTTCTAAAAAATTAATATTGACTGATCAATGTTAAAGGGTCAATTGCATTGGGATGATAAATCTGATGTGGACATGCATAAGAGCATATTGACCAAACCTTATACTGCTATAGTCAACTATGTTATTTTCAAGGTTTAATTTGAACTAAATTTCTACTCCATATATATAGAACCTTCTTGTCAAGTAAATTAAATGTTAACTTTCAAATCTTTGAAGTATAAAATGATGGCATATAAAGAACTAATATAAAGTTGAGACAATCACAATTGATCCAATTAAGCAGGCATTAATTCATTGTGATTCTTGTTCTAAAAGAGAGATAAACTAAAGAAATTAAACAAAGTTAGAACAATGTTATCACATGTCTTCGAAAGATATCGAATTCTAACACAGTCATCAACCACACAATATTCAACATAAGATAATGATAAGATTTATAAACATAATAAAAGATGAACTAGTCGTGGACAGAGGGCATAGGGTAGCGACACAAGGGACACGTGTGACTGGTTTGCAGCCACTTCACGATGCATTGATGATGAAACACATGACCGCATGGCATTGACGAAGACGACAATAACTTGACATCATCTTCATTACCCTCTTCAGCATAAAACTCATCCATGCAAATATTACACTTTTCAGTCTTGAGGAAGAGTGGATCTGTGAACGCTTGCAGGGAGTGTATGGCTTCATTGGAGGCTGGAATCATTGCGACCTCTTGCTGTATGGACTCCTCTTCTATTAGTGCAAGCGTTTCTTCATCTACTTCTTCCAGCATGTCCACGAAAATATCTAAAGTCAAAGGGAACACTTCGCATTCGAAATCTGCAGACTCAGCCGAAGAAGGGGAGCCCTGAACCTCCAAGGCTCGTTGAACAACGGAAACAATATTCCGTGATATTTGATCAAAACTTCTTGGGATGAAGTAGAGAAAACATTCTGGGTTGGATAATACTGATCGTAAAAAATCTTGATTATCTTCAAACAAGCTTTGGAAGCTTATGGATGTTGAAGTTTCCAACAAGGTTGAGGTTCTTATGAGACGCAGACGCCAGTCATAAATTGAAAATTGTCGAAGGGTAACAGTCACATTGAATCTCAATGTATCTCTGGGATTGGGCTTCACCACTTGTTCATTTATCACACGAATGTTGTAGGGACCCATTCTTTCTTCAACAATTTTGGGGTTGATATTGAAGGATGACGAAGAACTAATGTTTGCAGGTTCGATCATCATTGGGTTCATGGTAGGAGAGGTTAACTTCTCAAAGAATGATCAAGATTCAACAAAGAACAGTTTTCAAGTTTGAGGTCTTATTAGTTAATGGTTTGGCGTGTATTTAACTGTTTATATTGCGATGGTAAGGACGTGTGTAACTAACCAGAGGAGAAAAAAATCTCATCATATAAATCCCATTAAGAAAAAGATAGAAATAAATCTAAACTGATAGAGAGAGATAAGATTTTTTTTCAATGATGTATCTATATCTTATATGAATCATGCCTATCAAGTGTTTAAATGTGAATATATTGGTGGTGAAACGGTTTATTACTATCAAGAGATAAAAATTAATTTAGCATTTGATTATTAAATTATATTTATCTTTTAAGAACAAATTAAATACTCACCATCGATTTAATACAAGGAACTTTTCCTTATCGAGCATCTTCCTTCATATCTTGATGCATGTATTTAATTTATTTGGAGAGAACTATTAGAGCATGATCTACTTTTTGGAGAACATGAGTCGAAGTAATAACAAGAATATTTTCACAATCCTGAAGAGATAGTTCACTAGAAGACCCAGGGATAAACATAATGTAGATTAAAAAAAAAAGAGAGAGAATGTGGGTTTAGAAAAAAACTGACTTCTTCTACGTTTAGTATTTTTTATTTTAAATACTATTTCTTGATTTTATATAAGTTTATCTTTAATTTAATTTAAATTTTAATCATAATATACTATTTAATTTGAAGATATTTTCTCTTTTAGTCCTAGAGAAAATTAAATAATAACATTACCTTGATCAATTTTAATTTGAATTTAATTTTTAAATTTTGAATTATGACTCATCATATCTAGATTACACTACAGATTTTAACATTGAGTGAGACTGCAATAATCTTAAAAAATTTTAAAAAATTATTTCTTAAAAAAATTTAAATTGTCTATAACTTGAGAGAGAAAAGAAGATATGAGAAATAAATGATTGATTTGATTAACAATATAATATGATACAAGAGAGATAGAAAAAAAAAGTTGTTGATGAAGTGTTTCAAATTTATTGTTATTAAAATATAATCACTCGAAATTTAAGCTATTTAAAGTATCATATATTACAAAATTTTAACATTGAGTGAGATTTCCCTAAATGCATCTGATCACACGTTAAAACATGCTATCTTCATAACTGAGGCTTTGAACCAGAGTTTGAATTTGCAGAGTATATCCCGCAGAATGCAACACTGTTACAGGTTGAAAGTAGTTCTGTGATGTTTCCAATTGATTGGTTGACGATTTGATTGTCATGTATACTTTTCTCTAATCAAATTGGTCAGACATAAACTCTGTAGAATAAAGTTTGCATTATATACTGATACTGATCTCTATAATGTGAAATTAGCAATATAAACAAGAGTTTTTATAGCAAGGCTCAATTCCAATAGCAATATATTGACCCTTGTGCTATCAAGCAAAGCGTTTTGTATATAGGGAAATGGTGGTAAACTTGTAATATTCAATTCAAGGAGTAATGTTACTTTTCATAGTTTTTATAACACGTCGTTAGAATAAATAACATTTTCTTGGCTTTTCTATTGTCGTGTTGTATATGTATATCGTGATAGAGTAGGCCTGCTGGCTATTTTAAGCATATTTCAATATATGCATCGGTACATGCCATTTGTTTTGCTGCTTTTGGTTATAATTGAACTCTGCAGATGGGAACAGTTGCCTGATTTGCATTAATATGTATCTACAACACATTGCATTGTTTTGAGCGACCATAGAACTGCTTGTTCATAATTGTTGTAATTGCTTTCCTTTGATAATTGCTAAGCTTATGAATGTCCGGGTAATAAGTATGATGTGACAATTGAGGTCAACACGGATCCAAAATAAAATAACTAAAATTTAAGTTTTACGCCTACTAATTTTTTTTTTACTTGTTAGTAGTCTTTATAAAGTAAAGAGACCTGATATGTCGGCAAGAATTCCATCCACATATAAAGCCCTATTACATAACTATCAAATTTAAAGTGAATTTCTGTTAAATTTTGTTTTTGACCTCAATCATTATTAGATGATTGAGACTTATCCACCAAATGGTTATGTATGCTATGACAATTGGGAGAGGTAAGGCTTCTAAAGCTACCTACATAATGCACACTAGATCTCCATCGCTAGTCATAGGGTGTCTTGAATTGTGGCAAAATGACGTCAGAGAGGTGGTTTTACAAACTTTTTTCTTTAGAGAGTCTGTTTGTAAACATTTTTCGAAGGGAATCTTTTTTTAAGGAATCCTGCCAGCACCAATAACGGGTTAACGTATCCCACCAGTACGAACAACGACTTCTTCATGCATGGGGTTCCGCCACTCCCATTGGCGATACCCCATGCCCACCATCAACACATCATCATCCATCCTGTGCACCATCATCCATCATACCATAGCAATTTCCGCCAGTCAAAGTGGCGGAATTGCTGTTGCCCTATCCACGTGGACCCGCCATTCAAAGTGGCGAGATTGTCTTACATGGACCCGCCATTCAGAGTGACGAGATTGTCTTGTCTTGATCCGTAGTTGCGCATAAATATATTACTTTTGGATTATATTTCTCTTCTCTTAAATTCTCTTCTTCACAAATGCGTAGTATTTTAATATCATGCATCTTTTAAAAACATTTGCTAACAGGTTTGTGCAGTATTTACATAATAAACTATACAAGATATATACAATATTTTGTTTAACTAACACTTTAACCTAAAATTAATCTTAATTTCGATATTTTGTTTGCGCATGAGGATTGATGATACACTGATCAAAGATATAATAATCTATATCCTATTAATAAAGAAAATATTTCTTTTTTATCCACAAATCTTACATTATTTTATCATTTATTAGTTTTTAAACTTCTATTAACTCTCTTAGTAACTATTTTCTACTCTTATGTTGTAAGTTATTTTTTATTTTTAATTTAAAACATGTAAAGAGACATGGAGTGTATTCAAAGTGGCGAGATTCCTTCCAAAAATAAAAGTTGGTTTCGCCATTGAAACTAGCGGTATTGGTGCAGGCTACATTGTGCCATGTGCCATGTTCCAGTGTGCCATCAGGGTAGGTTTCAGTTCATGCATGCTTGTGTCTTTTTGCTAGGGTTCATAGGCTTTTCATAATGAAGAAAAAATTAAATAGAGTTTCAGACAGGCTTTAATTTATTTTTTTACGTTGTAAGGAAAGTTTTTCCTATACCTTTAAATACTATGCGTCTTTGCACCTACAATACCAAATACGCATGCTTCTCTTCTCTTCTCTTCTAATTGTGTTTTGAGTTTTTGGAATTAAAATTTGTGGTGTTTGAAATAAAATTTGACTCGTGGTGTGGTGGTGGTGTTATTCAAAGCTTCAATTAGGTATGACGTAAATCTTTATATTATTATTATTCAATTTTAGTTAGTAATTGTTTTAGTTAGTAATAATTTTAGTTAGTAATTATATTACTTAAATTTTCAATCGGGTAATATAATTAGAATTGATATTTAATTATTTGTAATTATTTTAGTTAATAAATATATTTAAAATAAAATATAAGTGAATTCAAGAAAATATTAGATAGTATTAGATGGATATATTTAATTTTTCGAAGTATTTTATAGTGTAAAAATAATCTAATGTTGTATTAGATAGTATTAGATAGATGTTATTTGTTATAGTCGGGAGTAGGTAGATGTGTTTAAAAAAAGTAGATAATATTAGATAGGTGTGTTTAATTTGTCTAGTTATGACTAGTGTAAAAATAAATTAATTTTATTTGTTATAAAAAATTTATAGAAAGTATTAGATAAGTGCGTTTATAAAATAGTGTGTTTAAATTTTTATACATATATCTAGTGTTAAAAAAATAGTTGTAGTTTAAATTTTGGTAGTGTTATTTGTTATAAAATAAATGATAGATAGTATTAGGTAGGTGCGTTAAAAAAATATTTGTGTTTAAACTTTGGTAATTATTTCTAGTGTAAAAATAAAGTAATGTAATTTGTTATAAAAAAAATTATAAATAATATTAGGTTAAGTCCGTTTAAAAAATACAATCCGTTTTTAATTTTTTTTACTTATTTGTAGTGTAAAAAAAAATTAATGTCATTTGTTATAAAAATAATTTTAGATAATATTAGGTTACGTTCATGTAAAAAATACTATTTATTTTTAATTTTTTGTACTTTGTAAAAATAAATTAATGTCATTTGTTTTAAAAAAGAAATTATAGATAGTATTATTAGGTAGTAGCATTTAAAAAATATATGTGTATAATTTTTTTAGTTATTTCTAATATAAAAATAATTCAATGTCATTTGTTTTGGTCTATAGTATTTATTAGATATAGATAAATGTTTTTAATTGAAGATTTGTTATTTTTTTGGTATGTCTACCATTTTAATTGAAGATTATTTGATCTGTACTATTTATTAGATTTATATATATATTTTTAGAATTAACTTATAATCTCTAGTGTGTTATTTTTTGGTATGTCTATCATTTTAATACCTTTTTTTTTATATTTGACTCCTAACAATTCTTCACATAAATCAGTCAAACTAAGGTTTGTTGGACCAATTAACGGTGACCCATCAACATGGACACCTAGTAAAACAGAGACATCTTTCTATCAAGGTAGTGATTAATGCTGCATTTATTTTTAAATATCTCATCTTCATAATCCATTAAAAACCAGATTGATGAAGTAAAGGAATAATCTCTTCATATATTCCTTCTTCACCTCTATATATGGGGACATCTCTATGACGAGGAAGAAGCCATTAATACTGCAGCACAAAAGTTATGTGTTTAGTTTAAAAAATTAATCTTCTCATCTAAAGAAAAAATTCTTCCTACTTATTCATATTCAAATATATTTAAATAAAGATAATATTAATAACAAATTTTGGTCCTAAGGATTATCAAAATACACTCACGATTGCAATTTCAACATCTCAATTAAAATTAGTATTAATATTAAAAAATCTACCTAATACTAAAGAAATCTACCTAAAAATCTACCTTATAACATGACAAAAAATTTCATTCAAATTTTACACTAAAAATAATTACGAAAGATTACACATAGATAATATTTTTTAAATGCACCTACCTAATACTGTCGATGCTTTTTTTTATAACAAATGACATTAATTTATTTTTATACTACAAAGAAGTTCAAAAAATTAAAAACACATACTATTTTTTTAAATGCGCATAACCTAATACTATATATAATTTCTTTTATGACAAATAACATTAAATTATTTTTATATTAGAAATAACTACGAAAAATTATACACATATATTTATTTAAACGCACCTACCTAATACTATCTACAATTTTTTTATAACAAATGACATTAATTTATTTTTAGACTACAAATAAGTACAAAAAATTAAAAATAAATAGCATTCTTTAAACGAACTTAACCTAATATTATCTATAATTTTTTTATAACAAATAACATTAATTTATTTTTACACTAGAAATAATTACAAAAATTTTAACACAATTATTTTTTAACGCACCTATCTAATACTATCTATAATTTCTTTTATAACAAATAACATTATGAAAATTTAAACAAAAATATTTTTTTAACACTACATATATGTATCAAAAATTAAACACATATAGTATTTTATAAACACACTTATCTAATATTATCTACAATTTTTTTATAACAAATAAAATTAATTTATTTTTATACTTGCCTTAACTACAATAAATTAAACACACCTATCTAATATTATCTACTTTTTTCTAAACACATCTACCTACTACTATCTATAACAAATAATATTAGATTATTTTTACACTATAAAATACTTCAAAAAATTAAATAAATCTACCTAATACTATCTAATATTTTGTTCAAAACTTAACTAAAACAATTACTAAATAAAATCATTACTAACTAAAATAATTACTAGCTACTAGCTAAAATTCAATAATATGAAAATTTAAATCATACCTGATTCAAGTTTTCAATAACACCTCAATCTTTCAGTAACACCACCAACCAAATTTTTTTTCAAGCACTCAAACTCAAAAAACTCAAAGGCACAATACAAGAAGAGAATGTGTGGATGGTGTATTGGGTGGATATTCCAGCCCTATTTAAAGGCAAAGGCAAAGGAAAGACGATGGGTTTCACGTTAAAAAAAATAAAATTAAAAGGCTGTTGTGGTGAAACCTGAAAATATCAGTATGAAGCATGAAAAAATTAAAAGGTTGTTCTTCTGCAAACCTATACTGAACCTACGTAACAGTATGAAGCATGCATGAAAGCCACGTACTGAACCTCTACATGAAGCCAACTCCTTTTTTTTTTTCTTTTTCTGCACGAATCTCGCTAGAGCAACCGACGGATCCACGTGGATCTATAGCAGTAGCAACAATTTCGCCACTCTGACTGGCAAAAACTGCATGATGATGATGCATGGGCTAATTGAAGGATGCATAGGATGGATGGTGCATGGTGGGCATGGGGTATCTTGCCAATGGGAGTGGCGGAACCCCATGCATGAACAAATCGCTGCTCGTGCTGGCGGGATACATTAACCCGCTATTCGTATTGGCGGGATACCTTAAAAAAAAGGACCCCCTCCAGAATAAGTTTGCAAAGGGACCCTCTCAGGGAAAAAGTTTCTAAAACCGCCCCTCTGATGTCATTTTGCCCTTGAATTGTTCCATAGTTTGTATATTTTAGTTGGGAAAGGGAATGGTGTAGTTTAACTATGGTGCATTGGAGTTCATGATAAACATGTGCTTGATTGTTTGGGAAAACTAAAGTTTAAGAAGCAGCATCAAGAAAAAAATCTCTTTGTTCCTTAAATATTCAAAATACTTTTATTGTCCTTAATAACTATTTAAAAATTAATAATATCAAAAAATATTTTTTAAATCTATTTATAATTTTAAATATATTTTATTTTAACATAAATTATTTGCGCATCTTATTCATACCATTAAATATTTTTCTCATATTTTTATCTTATTTTCTATTTTTATTTCCCGTTTCCTAAAAGTAAAATTTAGAATTAGATAACAATAATTTATATTAAAAATCATTATCCTGTTAATTCTAATTCTTAACTTTTAATTAATAGATCTAATTTTAAAAAAAAAAAACTATCTATCTAGCCCATTCTTTGTTATGTAGTTTTTCTATGTTTTTTAAAAACATTTTAAACATATGTTAAACTATCTATCTAATCTTTTTTTTTTATCAATAAGAATCAAACACACATTCGAGAAGATTTATAACTATTCACACATTTTGTTTAACAAATTTTGATCTAGACTCCACTAGTAACATATTTATTGTTAAGTTACAAATTTGAGAGCATATTTGTCTTTCAAAAAAAAAAGTTACAATCGTTTGCAATATAAATACACCAAAATACCCACACTATTAATTCATAAATCAAAGTTGTACACTTTAGTGTAACCAAAAACTAGACAACTTTAGTTCTTCTTCATCATTAATCTTCAACATGGCTGATATAGCAGAAAGGATGGGTTCTATAACTTTCACGTGGGAATGGATACTACTATTGCAAAAAAGGCTTTCTATGTCGGTTAAAATAGGCATTCTACATTGGTTATTAACTGCCGTTGTAAGAGACGTCGTAGAAAGTTTGCACTTTCTACAACGGTTCAATAGACAACCGTCTTAGAAAAAGATATCATTCTAAGACGGTTTTTAACTATAGTAATAAAAGATAACAAAAATCAATAACTATGGTAAAAAAAAAAAAATAACAAACGAGAACAAAAATGCTGAGAAACACACATCTTTGACTTTGTTGCAGAAATAGCAAGCCTCGAACTGGTAGAGAACGATGTTGTTCGGGAGAACCTTTGGCGGTGAGGGCTCCTTGGCGAGGACTTCCTGACAAACTAGAGCCCTGATGATGCCAAGGGATACGACGACAAAGGGACCTAGAAGCGAGGAGAAGTGGCAGCGGTGAGAACAAAAGGTGACGATGGTGCTGTCGTAGAGCACGACCACTCTCACTTCGACATTGGTATAGATCTGAGAATAGGATGGTTTGTTTCTAGAGATGGAGAAGAGAAAGAGGCAGAGAGAGGAAAGAAGCACAACCAATGCGCTACCCAATGCGAGAGAGAGAAAGTGAGAATAATTAGAAGAAAAAGCTAACAACTGTCTGATGAGAGAGAGAGAAAACAAAAAAGTATAAATTCAATTACGACGGTTTTTTAAATAACCGTTTTTAAACTCACAATTTTAAGACAATTATTTGAAAACTGTTTTCTTTATTAATAAATTTATTACAATATTACCCCCAGATATTTTTCTAAAATGGTTTTTGGTTAACCATCGTAGTTGATGTGTCACAATAAACACTTTTTTTAGTAGTGGGAAGAAATAGTGATAAGCCAAAACCCAGAGATCTTTTGGTTTTTGATTCCACTGTCACTATTAGACACAGTTATTCTTCGGATCCATATATTATGTGGACATTAACCGCATATTTGAACGCACACTAGCCATAAGCTATGAAAACTTGTTCCAAAATGATCATAAATTACTATGAAGTAGCATATATATACCCAACAGTGTCCCTCCTTCTTCACTCCACGAATCCTTGATGAAATATTATTGAGGATGTTTTCTCGAGTTCAAGTATTCCTGGAGTTCTCCTCCAATCTTGAATCTACAGATTCAAAATGGGTAGATCAGTTCAATTTACCTTTAGAAATTTCTGTGAATGTGGTAGAAAATGATAAAGGGAACGTGCAGTTAGTACCAGGAGAGTAAGATGCAGGAAGTTATGATAACAACGACTCACAAAGCCATTTAGTACTTGAGAACAATTTGAGAACAATCTCAAATTCACACTTCTATAGTATTTGTACAGAAGAGTTTCATGCTGAAGAGGGGGTGATGAAGATGTCAAGTTGTTGTTGACAATACCATGCAATCATATGTTTCATCAAGAATGCATTGTGAGATGGCTACAAATCAAACACATGTATCCCTTATGTTGTAGAGATGTTATGCCCACTGCCATGCAATATAATATTATAATTGTCATTCAATATAAAAATTCTTGACATAACAAAGGGTGAATGTGTTATTGTAGGTGTGCTTAGAGTTGTGACATATATAAGGGAATCATGTGAGTGATTTGCAGCCACCTCACAATACATTGGTATAGAAATACATGATTTCATGGCATTAATAACAACAACTTGACATCTTCATTACCTTTTTCGGCATGAAACTCTTCCTTAGGAAAGCTACATTCTTCAGTTTCAAGAAGAGTGAACCTTTGATTGTTTTCAAGGATTGAATGGCTTCGTCAGAGGCAAGAGTCATTGTGACAGCTTCCATTGTTGACTCTTTACTAACTACATGATCCCTTCATCCTTAGCACATACAAAAAAATTCCTAAAGGTATACTAAACTCTACCCATTTTTAAAATCTATAGATTCATGATTAGATTGGAATTCCAAGAATACTTGTTGAACCCGAAAAAAAACATCCTCAGTAATATTTCATTAAGGATTTGTGGGTCGAAGTAAGGGTACACTTTCTAGGGTAATCAATGCTCCCACAAATAAAATTTTTTATCCACATCTACAAAGGATCATCAGAACACAACACAAAGATTACACCGTAAGAAAAATAATAACAAACACAAGAATTTAACGTTGTTAGACACCTCTTGCCTATGTCCATAGAACTGTCACAAAAATATTTTCACTATCACAAGAATGATTACAAGATTCTAACTCACCCCAAATAGTATATCACTCTACAAACCCGAGTACCCCACTCAATGATTACAAAAAATGATAACACTCTCACACAAAGACACTTTTCCCTCAACGAAGTGACTTTGATTCACAATCTCTCATCTCACACTCTCTCTCTTTCTCTTCATATGTTTTGTTTCTCCACTAATTTTCTTCTCTATCTATAGTGAATATTTCCACCAACTATATTAAATAAGTTCTCTTGGAAGTTAAAATAAAAACAACTTCCAATGCACCTATTCAACTAAGGTTCATATAGTAAAATACAATCTTTCACCTTGCATTTAAGCCACCTAAACCTTAGTGATAAAAATTCAATTCCCAATATGCATGTACCTTATCTTTTGGCTTGGAACTCTATAATTCTCCCCCTCAAGCCAAAAGAGAAATATCCTTCGATCAATTTGAAAGTGAACAAACTCCCCATCGAACGCAAGTATCTCCCAACACTTCTACAACATTAAAATACTTTACTTTCTTCTTCACTTTGCTACATGGTTTCTTTTCAAGACTTGTCCATCCAAATAGCAAAGGCTACCTTTATTTTCAATTCTCGCAACACCAAGTGTCTCCCCTTGTATACCTTGCATTCTCACTTTGAACCAACATATTTGTACCCTCATGATGTCTTCTCCCCCAGCCATAGCTCTGATACCACTGTTGGGTAATCAACACTCCCACAAACAAAATTACCCACACCCACAAAGGATCGTGAGAACACAACAAATATTACATCGTAAGAAAAATAATAACGAACATAAGAATTTAACGTGGTTCGACACCTCTTGTCTACGTCCACGAAACCATCTCAAAAATATTTTCACTATCACAAGAATGATTACAAGATTGTAACTCACCCTAAATAATGTATCACTCTACAAACCTGAGTACCTTACTCAATGGTTACAAGAAATGATAACATTCTCACACAAAGACACTTTTCTCTCAACAAAGTGACTTTGGTTCACAATCTCTCTTCTCACACACACACACACACACTCTCTTCATGTGTTGTGTTTCTCCACTAATTCTCTTCTCTGTTTATAGTGAAGATTGTCACCAACTATAATAAATAAGTTCTCTTGGAAGTTGAAACAAAAACAACTTTCAATACATCCATTCAACTAAGGTTCATATAGTAAAATGCAATATTTTACTTTGCATTTAAGTCACCTAAACCTTAGTGATAAAAATTCAATTCCCAATATGCATGCACCTTATCTTTTGGCTTGGAACTCTACATATTGTTGGTTGTATATGTTAATTCATAAAAATTCACAATCATTTTCGATCAAGTTTTCATAGCTTATGGCTAGTGAACTTTCGAATATGGTTGATGTCCACTTAATATGTCCATGCGAAAAATAATTGTGCCTAACAATAACAGTACATCAAATTCCAAAAGATCTTTAGGTTTTGTCTTTATCACTATTTCTTCCACTCCCATGTGAAAGTGATAGGAACCAATTCTTTCTACTTTATCATACATATTGAAGATTAATGATGAAAAAGAACTAAAGTTGTCAAGCTTTTAGTTATACTAAAGTTTTTAAGTTTGAGTTTTGAGTTAATAATAGTGTGGGTAATATATAGTATTTATATTGCAAGGTTGTAACTTCTTTTTTTGTTTGAACGACAAACACATGTATGTATATTTTTATTTCTAAATTATGCTAGGTTGTTGGCATTGGAAAGAATCAAGCTTTGGGATCAATCAAGGCACATCAAGAAAAACCTAGACTTTTCGTGGTTGATAGTTGGTGATTAATAATAATGATACTTTACTTCTGCCTGACCAAAGGGGGTATCTTTAATCATAATAGAGCTATTCTTTTAGCTAAAAAATATTGATGACTGATTTATTTTTAATGGATCAAATTGGAGGGAAATTCACTTGGCATCGAACAAGCACAAGATGTGTTCCTATTCACAAATGCCTTGATAGCTAGGGCTTTATGTGATCTTCAATGAAATATGGAATTTTTAGAGGTTGTGGCTGTGGTTGAAGTGCTCCCTAGGGCTCATTCTAACTATAATCCCTTTCCTTTTAGATATGAGGAGTTTTCTCAAACCGGGGGGGGGGGGGGGTAAAAGACCTTAAATTTCTAGAGGTTGTCTCAAAAACTTGTTAGAATGGTTGGCAAGTGCACCAATTCGTTCAAGTAGTAATTAAAATGGTAAGACCGAGTGTCGAGTCCACATAGACTTTGATTGTACTCAGAGTTTGTATATGTCCAACTTTAAGCAATCAATGAACTAACTTTGATATTAGTCAAATAATGATATGGAATATAAAATTTGACATAAATGAAGATAATTAAACAGAACACATTAAAGAGATAGAATACAAACACTCAGGGGATGAGTTGTCGGTTGAAGTAGAATTACGGAGCATGTTGAGACTCAACCTACCAAAACTACTCTTGATGTAACATTAAGGGTTTTTTTCACTATTTAATGTTATTTCGATTATTACCTTCATCCACTAACATACCTTAACCATGATCCTTCATGTGAAAAAGCCTAAATTGCCTACTTTCACTCCTAATCCCTTAAGAGCTATATCAAATAATTTACTTTAAGAATAAAGATGCATAAATAAGGTTAAATAATACCATTTTATCCCTAGACATGGATTACCTAGATGCTCTTTTCAAGTTATTAGGAGATAAACATTTTCCAATGCATAAACCCTATAACACTATATGAGCATGGGTGATCAAACCATAAACATGATATTAAGCACAGAAAAGAGACAATAATATCAAAATAATATTAAATAGATAGTTAGAACATTACATCAAAAGTGTTTGGTTGTTGAGCTCCCAACAATGGGTGGTTTAGCCTCTCATTGTCATGAGAGACTTACTAATACAAAAAGAAAACAAGAGGTGTGGAAGAAAATGGAGGAAAAGGTCCCCAAGTGAATAGGTTCTCTCTTTTCTCTTATGCCCTAGCTTCTTATTTTGGTCCCCCAAAAGAACTCTCTAATTTCTCCCTTCTTTTTCCTTTAAAACACAACACAATCATATTTTTTGACATTAACTGCTGTTCCATCGACTCCACTTGTTACTGTGAATGCGAAATCTTATCGGCAAGTGTACCGAGTCGTGCAAGTAATAATGAAACGGTAAGAAACCGAGTATCGAACTTAGGGAACTTGTTTCATTTAGTGAAGTGTCATTCAATAAGCAGACATTTGTATAAAGAAACAGTAATCATGAATAAACTCTGGTGTTTTCTATTCTTATTGCTAATTATAGAAAATATGAGCAAATGGGTGTTAAAACAAATAATTAAAAGCGTTGGATCCTCCTACTGAGTTACTTGATGCAATTAAGGGTTTTTCTCTATTCAAAGAAGTTCAGGTGTTCTATGCTGAGGGCAAAGACTCCAAACCACGATTCCTCGTGTGAATGACCTAATCCTATTTAAACCTTGCTCTCGGATGTCTCGTTGAACTTAGCCTAAATGAATTGCATTATGATTATAGCATAATAAAACTAAATTACTGCACTCCGTGTCCAGACATACGATAACCTAGCCCGTTCCATCCAGTTCTAAGGATGCAATACATTTTCCAATGCTAAAGCTTCTAACTTTACATACATATGGGTGATCAAGCCACAAGCATGCAGAAATTAAGCACAGATAGAAACATTGAACACACAAAACAACTTTAAATAGATAGGATAAGAATTTACATCAAGTTCTAAGCAGAATTTCCCAACAAAGGGGTTTAGCCTTCCATCATAAGGCAGAACCTTTCACAAGCAAGAAGTGGGTTATCAGAGAAAATAACAAATTACACAGTGGTGGAGATGTCTCCTCCATCTCTATAAACCTAGAAATTACTCCTAAACCTAAGATCCTCTTAGAAGCTAAGGTTTTTGCTTCCTTGCTCTGTTTTGTGCCTCTGTTCTCTGTTCTCCGCACTCTCTTCTTCCTCTTTTTGATTTTTCACTTTAGGCTTTAAAAAGGGCTTTCTGTCCTCGAAGGTGCGCTTAGTGCCATTTTCACGCTTAGCACGAGTAAGTGAACTTTGGCTTAGCGAGCCAGGCATCCTAAGCACCAGAATAGACAATTGACTCGTTGGACGAGCTGATAACGCACTGAGTGCATGCTGGCAGATTCCCTTCAAGATTTCTCTTACTCACTAAGCGAGCTGATGCCTAGCTTAGCGGATGATACTCGCTAAGCGCATGTCCCAGGCTTAGCGAGACACCAGCTGCTGCACCTTCCAATTTTTCTCCTTTTTGCCAGAAAATGAAGTGAAATTTGCATTAATTCCCTGTAGAAAGTATCTACTAAATAAAGTTTAAACTAAACAAGAAAATACTTACAATCCTACACAAAAAGAATAATAAATTGGGGAAAATTTATACATTTTGTAAAACTTTTCTATACAAAAGTTAGTCGTAGATGACGACTAACAACTGTGCGCTAAGCTTGCATGTGCTCGCTAAGCACACATGCAAAGTTCAGCTGGCATAAGTGATTGCGCACTAAGCTGCAAGATGCAGGCTAAGCACACATGCAAAGTTCAGCCTGGCCTCCAAGTTGGCTCCTCGCGTTGAGCGGTTGTTGACGCGCTGAGCGTGCTGGTCCAGTTTTTCAACCCTCTTTCGGGCCTCTTACTTTGTAATTCTACAAAAAATACACTCTGAAACACTGTTAATTAGCTAACTTTAGCATCTATTGGACAAAAACTCAGAAGAAGCTAAATTCCTAGTGTTTTAACACAAAAGAAGCAATAAAAGAGAGGAAAATTAGATAATTGTTATGTGATTTAAATATTCAAATTACGTAAGCATATCAATTACCAAGGTTGTCTTTGAAGTGCTCCCTAGACCATGTGTATTTGGTGTGCGCATCAGGACTACAACATTGTAGTTGAAAATGTGTGGCATAGACATGTTAGAGATATTGTGAGAGATGACTTCCTTGTTTTTGATAAGGAGGTTTATTTAGAAGGAAAAAAGGAGTTCTGGGATAGAATAGTCTTGACGGATACTTGGATAGAGTGAACTCTCTAAGCTCATGGCATCTCTAACCGTTACATAGAAGTATTCCTAACATTTGCAACGAAAAAATTAGGATCTATTTTGCATTCAAAATATACAACAATAATAAATAGAGAGAAATAGATTTGTGTATCCGGATGCGCGTTCTTGAAGTAATAAAATTTTTCTTCAATAGTGTGAAGACTCTATGTGGTGTATCCACACTGAGACCAATATCTGTCATCAACTTTTTCAGGTCTAAAACTAGACTTTAACTTAACTTTGCTAGTTTGTGTCTGGTACACTTCTCCTCATGCAAACGGTTCTGTTTATAACGTTAAAGAGATATGGATTTGAGTCTTTTTCAAAGAAAAAAGGAAATATTTTATTAAAAATAATTTCAAAGAAAACTATGTGCAGATTAATACCCTTCTCGTAGCACACATAGAAAACTTCTTTTTCTAACCATCTAAAAAACGATGCATTCTCTTTTGTTTCTATATGATGTTTAAACTTAAAAACAAAATTCATTTTTTTGTTTCTACCAACTTGCTATTAGCATAGTTAAATTTCAAACAAAATCTTTTTTATTTTTATTTGCCAACTATTAGCATATTAAAAACAATATTTTTTTTGTTTCTAATCAATAAATCAAATATCTCCATACAAGAAACAAAATAAAAAAGGATATACAATATCACATATTATTAACTTTTATCACAATAATCAAAATCTTGGCATAATCTTATAAATTATATACTACAATATATCTCTATATATTATAATCATATAATATAACAACAATGATGGGAAAAAAATCACCAATCAAAATTAACACATCACTATATGTGATATTTCACAAATCAATATCAACAATGAATTATAGATCAATTTAAATATCTCCTTAGATATTTAATAAATATTAACACAAAAACGTGACATATTAATTTCAAATTTCTAAACATCTAAACAAATATATCACAATATATAAATGTATACTTCGTGAATCATTCTATAAATTATACAAAATATAATTTCACTCAAAGTGAATGAATTCATTAACATTTAATCGGACACATTTTCTTGATTTTAACATTTGATATGCTCAATTATATCAAAGTCATCAATTTATATAACAATGTTGAAGACAATAGTTTTCATCTTTAGAGTTACTAAAAACATGTTACATTTAATAAAGATTACCTTAACATCTTATAATTCACATATTTAATCTATATTTGTATAACCTTTCGATACATGAAAAAAATTAATTTACTATTATATATCCGATATATAATAAACAAATATATATCTCAATACATCCATATGTACACCAAATCCAATATCATATTGTGATCAAGATATATTCTTTTTACTTTCATTGCAATCATTATAGATAATATAAGATATAATGTAATAATAATCTAAAGTATCTATTAGAATCTTGATTCACATGTCAAATATACAAAACTCATTAAGCATAATCCAACAATTGAATATAGGTTTTAGATTTAACAAATCAAGTCAAAGATATTTCAGCAAGCTTATATCACAATATATGCATTTACGATTTTGATCTCAAAAAACAATTTTGCAACCATTGCACCACAATTTAATAAAAACACATTTTGACTATTCACAATGAAGTCAATAATAAAAGGTTTTGTAACTAAAAAAAAGAGCATGACACTTTATTTTCGGATTAGACTCTCTTTCCAAAAATAAGAAATATCACATATCTAATAATTTAATATAATGACCATGCATCTCAGCATGTTTCAGATTCAATGCAACACATATTTTTCACAACAGTTGCAATATGTTTAATGGCACCGAACAAAAACATATTCACTTTTAAAAGAAAAACACATTTGACCGTATAATTTTAAACACAAAAGACCATGACTCTAATACCAATTGATAGTTACATAGAAGTGTTCCTAACACTTGCAACGGAAAATTTAGGATTTGCATTTAAAATATACAACAATAATAAATAAAGAAATGTATTATTCTTTTTCTATGGACAACTTTCCCATTCATAAAATAGTACTCCCTTTTTTATATTAATTATATTCTAGGTGCTAGCAAAGAAATATAATAATATTTTACTAAAATATTTATTTGATTAAATTAATTTTTATAATTTAATTATAAAATAAATTATTTTTTTTTTGCAAAGATTGAAACATTCGTTTGTGTGTGACCTCGTAGGTTCAATACTAAACTGGTAGTAAATTAATCATAATTAATTTACTAATCAAGTTAGGCATCCACCAACACTCTTTAGCGTCCATACCGCATGAACTAACATCTTTCATTTATAACTCAAGGTTAACGCTAAGGTATAGTATTATGGTCAAACTCTAATAAGCTAACACATTTAATCAATGAATGAATTAAGAAACTTTTGTTCTTCATTTGTTCAATTGTCTTGGCCAAGGTCTTAATTCTACCATAGAGCTCAAACTCATTACCTAGAGTTGATGGATTCCTTCTTGATTAATTATTATTTCTACAAGTATTTAATCATATCTAATATTCATTCAACTAGTGCACTAAGACATTAGGTGTCCAAAATTAAAATATAACAAACAACTTGTTAATTACTATGATAATTTAAGTCAAAGGAAACTATTATATTTCTTCTTCAGCACTTTCTATTAACATATAAGTTAATATTAACTATTAAAAATTCTCAATTGAGTCAATTTAATGATGACATTCACATATACATCATCTATATATGTAATTTAATAAATGAGATCTATTAATGTTTATCAAATAAAGATCATTACATATATATTGATCTATCCAGATTATTGATGTTTTATTCACGATAAGTATATGATCAAAAATAATTTAAATTAAAATTATAAAGGACTTGTTTCTCATTATCATAAATCTCTATCATAATAACAAGTCTCTAATTTTAATCAAGGACTTGTCAAATTAACAATTTAATACAACAATAAATATAATAATAAAATAAAAAATAATTTTTTAGTAAAATTGATAACATGATGAATTGAATCTTGGATATATATATTTAACCCCAACAATCTCCTCCAACATTTTTTTATAAGTCACACACATACAGCTTTCACATACAGCTTTCTCTGCAAATAAGTCACACACATACAGCAAAATACCATTTTATATTGGAAAAGGATTGCATGCATGTTAATTTTATTCTATCCGTACAGTGGGAGCATTTTTTTCCCCAAGGACAGCGTACTGCAACCAGACTCTTTCTAAACTCTCATTTGTTATTATATTTATTTTTTGTATTAAGTATAGTTATAAAAATTGTTTGTGTATTGATTATATGTGAAATAATTTCACTGCTATGTTCGTAATTTTGATTTCCTAATTATTTTTATAACAATCTTAGTGACAAAAACTTATCTTTTGAATTTGAGTTTCCAAGCTCACGTATAAGCAGTCTTGTTTTTATTATAAAAAAATATGTTGCAGTTTTTCCATGGTGTTTATATTATTACTTTGGCTAAAAAGAGTTTCCATTGGATATATATATATATATATATATATATATATATATATATATATATATATATTTATGCATTGAAAAGTTTACTTGAGACTTATAATTTCTTTGTTTGTGTTTGTCATATTGAGTTATAGTTATTTGCTGATATTGACATATATGCTTGACTAAAGTGAGGTTATGGTATTGATATGTTAGCATTTTTTCTTGTAGTATATATGTAGTATCAAAGTTCTTCTTTATCACTCAATTTCTATCATCAATATGGTGTTACAGTATTCCATGAATATATTTTCTTTGAACACTTCAAAATAGTAAAATTAAAAATAAAATAAAATTGTGTGACTATAATTGCTTGATTTTGATCAAAGGCTTTTAACTGAGGCATGCATACATGTATTTACGCTGGTAGTTTGTGTACCAGGACTTAACTTTTCAAATCCTTCATGCCATAATATCATTATTTATCATAATGAAATCTTTCGTGTCTTGTGTCTCATAATCGTATATATGTTTTTGATTATGTGATACTGCTTTAAGTTGATTTGAAGTTTGATATATTTTAATTGGTTGAAAAATATCCTCCGATCCAATTTAATCCATGGTGCTATGATTTAGTTTTTCGAGTTTTAGCTGTAAGTATTGAGTTTATATTTCTTGGCAATAAAAACTACCAAATTACAATAAACTGAATTGTTAGGCTTTGTATAATGTGAATTGTTTTTATTTGGTTAATCGTGTTAACAAATTATGACTTTGAGTTATTAAGTTAAAATATTGTCTATTATTTTCTTTAATTTGATTATGGCTTGATAGCTCACAGTTTTATGGATTATCATCATTTGCATAGATTTCTTAGCTATGTCTAATTTTGTTAGTGATTATTACGGTATAAAATGATGCAGTAATTTAGTCTCAATTTGTTATTATTTTTGGGAAAGATGAATTCATCTTAATCTTATGCTCATAAATTAAAGTGTATTTGAATATCTTAAAATCTTTGACTATTCTTATTGATTGATTACTCATTAGAAAATGGAGGCAATGATCATTCATTGAGATAAAGCCCTTGATTTTCTTCCCATTTTGTGACTTATTTGGTGAATGGGAAGCTTGGCACTTGATTTCATGGTTGTTAAAAGGAAACTAGATCTCTAATTTCATATTTGCATAAGAACAACACAATCTAGGAACCCAAATTTTCAAGTTGGGGGAAAAAGAATCCTCTTATAACCTCATATGCTAACGGGTAGAGTTAATGACAACTAGCATAATTTTTTTGTTACCACTATCACATTAGGGATCATTTTGCACCATTTGTAATACATAAAAGACCAAAATCATATTTTTAAAAGATGGATGATCAAACTAAATAAAAAAAATAAAAAGGACAAAAAAATCACTTTACCTACAAATTAAACACATTTGTATGTTAATAATTCAGATTTAATTTCATTAATCAACGAGTGCAATGACAGTTAAATTCAAGATACATATAACTATTTATCACAAACACATATTTAGTTTAATAACAACAACAATAATAATTTTTATCAGTAAATAACTCAAACCCACCTTTTATTTAACAAAATAAAAATAAAATACACATAAAATCCCTTGGGTTGGGTTTTGAAGCACTGAAATATCAAAGAAGAAAGAGTGGGGAGGTTATAAACTTCAAGAAATTTCTTTGCTTTGGGAGCCGTGAATTGCAATGAAATATTTGAATATTTTAGTAGGTCCCACGTACGGCACAATACTTCTCCTGTAAACTGTTGAGAAAGGAGAAGAATTTTGCATTGTTCAAACAAAGTTACCATGTTACTCCTTCACTCTCATGGGTCTATTGCGCACACTGAAGGATATTCGTGTACTTTCATTATTAGATTTTTTTTATTTTTCTTTTTTACATATCAAATTACGTCAAATATTTTTCTTGTATTTTCACTTTATTTTTTTTTCTATTAAGCAACTTTTATTTCTCACCCATTTTTCTTCTTCTTTTTTTCTCACTGTCTATTTTTGTTTTATTTCTTCTCTCTCTAGCAACCAATGTCTTAGAGTGCGTTTGGTTAAATTTAAATTGAGAAAAAGGAAAGAGATTTTTAAAAAAATAATGTAGATCTAACACATCTTTTTCTACTTTAATGGAAATATTTCTTCTCAATTATCTTTTTTTTTCTTTCATTCAATCAAACCTACCCTTAATAATTTATAACTATTAATAAAGATGATTGTTCTCCTTTGGTGTACTCATTTCCTATTTCTAAATTACACTTTAATATATATAACTATTTTCATTTCTTTTATGAACCTTCAAAAAAATATAATTGATGTCACTACTTTCTTCAATTGCTTTCTCTTTCAATTAGTCAATACAAAAAAAATTACTTTAAAAAGCAAGATGGCAAGATGGAAGTGAAAAAGAGAAAACCACCAACTACCAACAATGGACACAAGTAATCGTGTTTTGTGTTCCCAAGGCTGGTATGAAATAAATTGGAATTGAAAGAAAAATATTCACCCTTATGTATACTTATCATCTTAACAAAAAATTAATCATTATTTCAACATAAATTACTTTATACTAATACCATAGTTAAAAAGAAAAGAAAAGAAAAGAGACAAGAAGAAAAAAACAAAAAAGCGAGAGCGTGGTGTGATAATAATAGAGAAAATCTATATTGCTGAGAAGTGAGAACCCGTCCCCCAAACCCAAATCCAAACCAAAAAACACAACACTACACAAAACCTCGGCAACAGCAGAGAGAGAGAGAGAGAGAGAGTGACTTCCCCCTTTCCCCATCCATCTTCTTCATCTTGTTGGTTCTCCCATGAATAATTCCAAGAAACAAGAAGAGGAAGACGAGGTTTTCCTCCCGCACCCCCCCGATCTGTCCCCTCCCCACCCCCCCGATGCGTCCTTCTCTCTCCTCTTCCCCTCCTCCCCTTCCTCCTCACACTCCTCCCCTTCTCCTTCTTCACCCCCCAAACCCCTCTTCATCTCCCCCGACCCCCACATCTCGTCCCAGTTCTACACCTTCACCCCCTCCTCCCACGCCCTCATGCTCCGCTCCCTCCTCCTCCGCCGCCTCCCCTCCCCCTCCGACATCCGCTCCGCCACCCCCCGCTCCGTGCTCTCCTCCTGGCGCACCGTCTGGAAGGACCGCAACGAGGACACCGCCTACCTCACCGCCTGGAAACGCATCCAGGACAAGCTTACCACCCACCACGACCCTGATTCCAACACCCACTTCCTCTGCTTCAAAAACAACCCCCACCAATTCGTCCCTCACGTCAACCAGTGGCAGCACATCGTCATGTCCCACCACTCCGACTCCGACCTCTGCCACCTCAACCTCAAGGACACCCTCGACCGCATCAAGCACCACTGGACTGTGGGCGCCAAATTCTACGGCATCCCGGAGAGCTTCATCCGCGTCTGCGTCGCCGCCTGCCCCGTCTGCTCCTCTGCCACCACTGAGGGCGGTTCCTCGGATCCCTCCGTGGCAGCGCGTGGCAAGCGGCGGCGGTTCGAGTACACCGAGAGCTTCGACGTGCCGGCCAGGGAGGTCCCCAGCCGGCTCCAGCAGCTTGCTGCAAAGCACAAGGTTGTGCTTTGCATAAGGCAGAAGTATATTAGGTATAAGCCTTTTATGGCTGAGGTTAAGGACTATGCTTGCCATAGGGCTGGGGAGCCTGCTGCTAAGAAATCTAAGGTTTTGAAGAGGGAGCCCTATGCTTCCAAGAGGTGTGGATGTGGGTTTAGGATTAGGGCAATTGTGCCGATTGCAAATTATAATGAGAAGGATAAGAGTTTTGTGTATCAGGAGGAAGGGGTGGCGGTTTTCAAGCTGTATGCTGTGCACTCCGGGCACGAGCCGGGGCCGTTGGACGGGAATGCAAGGATTATGCATAGGGTTGTTGGGCATAAGGGGGGTGGGTTTTTGATGGATCAGGAGAATAATGTTTATGGGGTGAGTGAGGAGATGGAGGGGGAGGGAGGGTTTGGGGGGTTGTTGGGGAAGGAGGATGGTGGTGGGGATTTGCAGTTTTCGGTGATGCAGCAGGTGCAGGAGTTGAGGAATGAGGTGGGGATGTTAGAAGGGAAGGTTGGGAAGATGCCAAGGGAGATGTTGGGGGCTATTTCGAGGGAGTTGTTCGAGGTTTTGAATAAGGTTAGGAGTATTGGGGAGGTGGGGTTGAAGCCGGGGATTGAGTTGATTGCAGATAAGGCTGTGGCACACGGGGTGGTGGAGGATGATGTGTTGGTTGGGGACAATGATTTGGCTAACTGGAGCAATCATCACGAGAGGATTTATGGGGATGGCAAGGACACCGAGCTGATTGAGGATGACGAGGATAGTTTTGGCCGGACGCTGGGAGAGGTTGTTTCGTGGGGTGATCAGATGACGACAGAGTGCAGGAGTCAGAAGGATGATCTGATGAGTGACACTTGTAAGCCGGAGAAGTGGTTGAAATGCAGCGACTTTGATGAGAAAAGCATTCTTGATTGTGAGGACAGTAAACTAACCAAGCCCGTTAGATTGATCAGACACGACGAGGGTATAGTGTCGGATGTAGTAGGTCTTGGCTGTATGCAGGTTGACAGTTTCTACCCGGACAACCCTAAATGGTATGATTCTCCTTGTGCTTTGGATACTGGTGCTGATTGTGGAGATAGTGCATTCCGTCATGGAGAGATTTTATAGTGCCATCCATGAACATTCAAGTTAATCTACTCTAACTTAGAGATCAAAATCCATCAAGGCTATTTACCAACCCCTTCCAACCAATAGAAGAGGGATTGTACATTTCTGTATACAGAAGATTGGAGCCGCTCACATGATGCCTTTTAGGTGTATTTATTATTCTTGCTTGTGGTTCTGTAAAGTATAACCAGTATGCTTCTTGCACATAACTTTGTTATGAGTATGACTATATCTGATAACCTTGTTCACGGCCTTTGGCTTTCTTGGTCCGTATAATGCACATGAGCACATCAGTGTTTTCAGTAATCTGCTTTTGAACTTCTAGAGATTTTTGTGTGTATTGTGAGGAACTACTACTGGTGATTTATTTCCTTATTGAACTATTGTGTGTTTGAAATTTTCTCTATTGACTTATATGTGCTGTACTCCCTAGCCATTTGCTTTTACATATTTACTCATTTCTTATATGTAAAAGATCATTTGGCTTCTCACTTCTGGTTCAATTTGAAGATTAACTACTTTTACATAGTGGTGAGACAACCCAATATATCATCAGCAGCACAGCTCCATTGTTTATTTCATCTTGGCACATGTCTTGGCAACCTCTTTTGTACTGAATTGAAGAATGAAGGTTTTTGATGCCATAAAGCATGCCTCAAGGTACACCCAGTTTCCCCCTTCTCTGGAAATTCAAAATTATGATATTTATGGATTCTTGTATTGCAACACCCTCTTCGTATCTTATACTGTGGTTCTGATGACAAATTTTATAATATATGATGCTTAAATACATTAAGAAATTAAACAATAGTTTTGAGGCAGATACCTTTTATTTTGCATGTAATATCCAAATCTTCACCCTGACCACCAGCATAAAATGGAAAGTACATGTCCTCCTTGGGTGGGCTTAGGCATCATTATTCTTTAGTTTGGTGAAAGGGGTACCACACTTGAGATTGAACTGTGCTACAAATCTGAATCCATCCTTCATAAATTTTATTCAACTGAGTTTTAATGGATTATTAACATACTATGAACCTATGATGATGCTCTTAGAACACATTTCTGCCTGCCTTCTCCTTGTCAGGAGGCATTAACCTTAAATTATGCATGTGATTCCAATAGTTCGTGCTGAGGGTCACAATTTCCCACTTTTGTAATTGAGTTAATATTTAGGGCTTGAAGAACCGTTTGTAAATCCAGTTAGACTCCTAACATTGTTAGTCAGTTCAGTGAAGAACATCATAGAGGTTGTTAGGACACTGGGTTTGGGCCTAAGCCCAACAACTGAGCTGAATAGGAAAGTTAGAGAAGAGCTGCTGATGTGGCAGTTACTTAGAATATGGGAGTGTTTATAGGGAGGGGGAAGGAGTGTGATGACTAATGATCATTTAGTATCTTTCTGTTAGAAACCTTATGGGTTGGGCATAGAGAGAATGATCTCTTCTCTGAGGAGCATTTGCTCTGGGATTACAGGGGTCTTTCCTGTAATATTTCTGTTTTTTTTTTCCAATCAATAATATTGTTCTGAGTTTCTGTTGAATCTGATTCCTATTGGATGTGTACAAAAATTTGGTTGCATTGTTGTATCTAATCTGTATGAAAATGTTACCTTTTTATTGCATGCTTTGTTGGAAGTCCAGTGGATGCACTGGTATCTTTGTGTTGAAGGGAAGATGTGGATGCATCTTTTTCATAAACTAATTTCATAGTCGAATGAGTTTATGGGCTGTCGGCTAATACTGTTTTATGGAGCTTGTCCTGTTCATTACATTTTATTTTTGAAGCAGTTCTCTTATATATACTCCTGAAATAGGATCTTTCCTTGTCAGATTAAAGTGTCACTTGACTCACTTCTAGCGGTCTATGTTAATAAGTTTGTGGGTGAAGAGTGTTAAGTTCAGTGCATATTAAATTTACCTGCAACTGTACAATGCTCATGGAGTTTTTACATCTTTTAATGCCTTTTGTAACATGCATATAGGTTAAATAAAGATGACCCTTATTTTTTGTTTCATTGCTAGAGTTAGTTACCTTTTTTTAGTGCCTAATTATAATTTTATGTCTGTCTTTCACAAGTTCCCATTGGTTCTGAGGGAGACTGATCTGGAGGGAGATGCTGGACGCTGCAATGACCAAGAAGATCTATGGCCTTAAATTAGGTATGCTTCCACATACCATTAGCAGGCTTGCAGTTTTGAGATGAAAGCACACCATAGAATCTATGCCTGGTTTTTTGTTGTGTTTACTATGCTAGATATGATCCATTTTGAAGTCTTGGATCTCTATGATGGTACATTCTCTTGCATACTTTTAATCTTTATGAAATTGATCATATTCTTCATTTGTGACTTTAACTTTCCTTTTAGTTCTGTGCAATATTTATAATAGTAAATATAATCCAAGATTTTATCAGGTTGAGTTGAGAATCAAGGAATTTTGATTTGATTTGATCTGACAACAGTATACCAAGTTGGGCTCTGGAATATTCTGTAACTTTCAACTGTTAGAACATAACATCATATGCTGTCTAATGTCTCGCAACAGTAGACCATAATTTTGAGGTGTTATCATTAGTTATACATATATAGAAAACAGGATTTGGATATTTAGACACAGAAGAATGCAAGAGACTATGTATTGGTTGATATACATGTGTACCATCTGATGTTTTTAAACATTACAAAACATGTAAATTCCATCAGTTGCACCTTTTGATGGCTGGGAAACAAGCCATGCTTTGATTTGGCAATGATTATGAGAAAAAAAATGAGAAGCAAACAGTCACATCCATCTTTTCCTTTTTGTTATCATTTAGGTCCATGAACTTGATTCTTTACCTGCTTTGAGAAGAACATAGGAACATTAGACCTGAGACCAAAATTGGCTCTTTTCTCTTTGCTTTGTTTTATTGGGATTAGGGAATTGTTCATCTGTGACCCTTGGCTGTATTGTTGTTCTGCTTTGCTAATGTTCAGAATTTTCTTGTCTTTTGTTCTTCTGTGTATGTTTTATTACTGAAGTCTGTGAAGGCTTAAAGACATGGATCCTATTGTTATGAATCTTCGTGTAGGATTGAGTCACTGGCCTAGACACGGAAGACTCCTTGCAACCTAAAGTGAAAGCGAGAAACAGACTCCTCCTTGACGGAGCCCCTCCTAAACTAAACACAAGTTTTTTTTTCTGAAAATAATTTCTCTGATAATATTTCAATCAGGTCTGCCCTTTAAAGAAGACTTACAAAGAGATCCCTTATTAATATAATCACAACTAGCAATCATCCTAATATAAAATAATAATAGATCTGAAATCACGGATTCTAATAGTATATCTTATCAAGATAGGTAAATATAAAGAAACAAAATGAACTAAAATAATTCAAGACTTAAATAAAGAGATATCATAATCCTAATTAGTGTTCCACATCACCTAGTTATGTGACCAGTGTCTTTCTCTTATTAGTCTAGTAGTCTCGTGCAGATGATCAAATGTGACATTGGTATTTCTTATAGGAGAGAATGAAAGAGTTATTTACAAATGTCTTAAATAATCATTCTTATGTTAACACGTGTTATATTGATGCAAATAATTCTGTGTTAGTAATGGTGCAAATAATATCTTTAGATACACTATTCGATGTGATGCCATACTTGAGTGTTAAAAACTACATATGATTCACAGTTCTACAAAGGAGTCTCCTAGTCATTTTGACATAGTTTATCTCTTTCTAGTGATTGAGTTGTTCAGAATATCATTGAATTTCAGTTGTTAAATCATTGGTGATATTTATGAACTTGGTCTCTAATATTCTCAAACAGAACAGCAGAAGATGGCTATTTTGCATTTCTGTAGGCTCAGTGCTTAATCCTTGAGGACTCGTGCTTTGGTGAAGTTCCATAAAAAAACGAGATTCTGCTTTGGTAGATAATTCTCGGTTATGTTTGGTATATAATCTGTGTCACTCTATTTACAAGTCTTACCCTTTTGTCATTGTTGAGTGATAAGTGAGTGCTTTGTGGAAAAAACACTTTTCTGGCTTAAGTCTACTTTGATTTTTTTATTTATTTTTTCATTATTTGTCTGGCGTGTTATTGATTGTGTCTGCATGATTGGCAACAAGCTCTTGGTTACATACCGATAGGTTGACTATCAGTTCAAAATTCATTTACTATTTGTAAACGTATGTCGTTAATATTCTGCATTTTTTTAAGTTGATTCTCAAATGAACGTCGTAGAACTTGATGCTGCTGCTTTTAAAGTCCTCTCTATGGCTCTTGCTTTTTCCACAAGACAACAATTGTTATCCAAAGATAATAATTGAATTTTTTGTGAATGTTAGCAAGTGTCTTTATTTAAACCACTGGTTAAAGAATCAACTAAATTTTTAGTGTTAATATATCCTACCGTGATTTTTCAATCCAAAAGTTGTTTATTTCTTCTTCACTGTGACTTGTTAACAATTCTTCATTATATGTTCAATCAATCAAAACTGGCACATAGTTAGAAAGTTGTGTTCTGGACATGGATTTGGTTTCGTACGGATGTCTAAATTTTAGGACCTGTGGTAATTTACGCTATTTAAATTGAAACAAAAAAGCAAAAAAAGTAATGAAGAGGGTCTAACTGAGTTCATTAGGTAGAGTACATAAATTATCGTAAGTTTTATGACATTGTCTTTGATTTCTACTAATAACGAAAATAGAAAAGCAAAAATAGTATGTTATGTCATCCGGCTAACAAGCTTACGTATATACAATTTTGATAATTTGAACCCGACATTGAAGGTAGCTAAGTACTTTCTGACATTTACATGTTTCAGAATCTATGGATAACTGGATACTCATTGTTTAAATTTGATATAATACTGCATGATGAATAATATTGCATCTTAAGCAAACATTCTATTTTTTTTTGTATAAGTATTTTATTTTGTCCATGGTATATGTTCAATTCAATTACCGAGAAAAAAAAAGTGGAAAATTTCTTAGCCGAAGAAAGAGGGAGTAGGCACTGATCATGATACAGAATTCTTCCATATTTGGAAGTACTTTCTTCCAGTAGTACAGTTAGCAACATTCTCAGCAAATTAAACTAGACATGATTAACAAAAGCATTGGCATCAAAACACAAGAAAATGACAAAGTTATCTTTTCCTCAGGGAGAGTTGTATTGCTGGAACCTTACTCCGGGCAAGTATTTGCTCACAAATTCCCGTGCCAAAACTTGGAGTTCCCTATCCTCGAGTTGTTGATCTGATTGATTGAAAACGACGCTGCTTAACTCTAATGATGCTGAATGTGGCTGAAGAGGATCAAAGTGCATCATAGGGGCACTTTGCAAGTCAGCATTTGATGCCAAGTGATCTGAGGAATGAAAGGTTGGTGGTGGTGAAGAGCTTTGAGGGTGTGGAAGAGGAGCCACTTGCATTGGCAGTCGCTGCATCGTCGCGAGACGAGCCTGGACATAGGTTAACTCAGCCTGCAAGTTCATGACCTGCACCATTCAAATTAAGATATAGTAAACCATTTTGTGTTTTCTACCAGATTATGGCATATAAAACAGCCTAGATGCAATGTTTTAGATTTGAGAGTTTGTCACCTCTCTGGTTTGTTTGCGCAATGAGATGCTAGAAATCACACTCTACTATTGGTTTTAGTTTGCTTGAAATCACAAAAATTGTGTGGATTCCATTTCTTATTTAACGGTTTTTACTTGTGATTTTATAATTTTTAATAAATTTTAATAGATCATGTTTAAAAAGAATGTATGAGAAAGTGTTGCTGATACTCCTCTTATGCAACATATTAGTTAGAAAGTATTGATAAAGCTAACCTCTAGGATACAAAACGAAAGTGCTTATCATGATAATAACATAATATGTAACCATCAAATTCTATGTGGTTGATAACTACATTGATCGATACCCTAAAACCATATATATTGAGTATTTCAACAAGTGGCTTACTTAATAATTGTTTATCTTTTAACTTTTTCCCATAAATCTAATATTACAACATGCAATTAATTTGTGACCATAGAGTACACATATAGCCTTAAGTAACTCCGTTTTTCACTACTGTTTCTTTCTTCTGTTACTATTCTAGATATGGAGGGGCAATGAAATTCTAACCTGTTTATAATAAAGGCCAATATCAGGTGCACCTAAATTAAAATTATTTATAGATCATAATGACACTATATATGTAGAGATGCTTTGGAAAAAGATCTGCAGAGATATTAATAGATCGATTTTTTTTTTTTTGAAGAGATTAATTGATCAAAAAGTGCTTTTACCCAATCATAGAACAGACAAATAGTAAAAGAATGTCAGAGATGAAGGGATAAAGATTATGGTCACTTACCTGAATCATGTGCCGGCATTTAAATACAATTTGACATACTCCCAATTATACATGCATGTGAAGAATATTCTCATTCAGTGTTAAAGGATAAACTTAAGCTTCACTATAGTATTTTATTTTGACTGTTACATTGCTTGTTTAATTGAAACTAAAAAAGACAAAAATCAATCTTATCCAAACAACTTCATTTCTCTCTCTCTCTCTCTCTCTCTTTTTATAGGTACTTTATTTCTCTCTTAGAGGTTACAGAATCTAGAAGGGGGGATTACTTAATTGCTATTTGGTAACTAATCACACAGGGGATGGAATTCTACCTAATTAAAGTTGAGGAATCAATTGGTGTATTTCTGCCCAATAATGGCCACGAATTAATGGGAACAAAAACATTATATTTCTGGTGAAATGCGTGAAAGTGTTAACCTACTATTTTGGCTGTGGTTAATCGCATACTTCATGGATGAATGTGTAGAGAGGTTCTGCCACTCAATTATTGCACCTTAGAATTTAGATTACGCTTAATGCATTCTCTAAGATAAGGAAAAAGGTAGTTGCTATTGTATCACGCATAAGATTATGCATCTTTATCAAGTACGATGATCAATAATAAACAATAACCTTACTATAGCACTTAGACTTGTCAAAGTAAAACATTAGAAAATGGTAGGTTCTTCTGCGGTATATCTTACAATATGCATTTTAATAAATAAATCTACCATTTACATCCTTAATTTTAAGTAGATTAAGTTTATAAAATTTCAAACAATTCAAAAACTAGTTGAACCTTATTTTAACGTATAACATGATATTTAAAATATATTTAAATCTGTTGTTTCATTGCACATATATGAATGTTTAACGTGTATAAGTTTGCCAACACACAAACAGACACAGGCAGAGAAGAGTATTATGTGAGAAATGATAACGTGAGAAGAATTAATCTTAACAATATTATATATCTCAACCATATTCTTTTATGCGTGTGAAGCTCTTATTTTTTAGAATAATTTCATTGTATTCTTGTGGTTATTGATTAATTCTTGTGAGACACGTGGAATTGAGTAAAGTGATTTAGTATATAAATTGTAAAATTAAGTTAGTAAACGATTTTTTCAAGTCTTCTTTATATCTTTTTATGAACACAGACTAATCCCCGTTCCCCTTCTTCTAAGTTATAACCTCTAAGATTCGAACTCTTGATAATATTGGAGATAAAATTGCTGTAAAAAAAAAAAACATTGTAGATAAAACTTGTTTCCAACAACTCAACTAATAACTTAATGGATGGACAAATAGTTCACTATGGACTATGGTAACTGAGTTGATTAGCGTGCTGAATATAATAACATTGAATACAAGCGGGTGGATTTTAAATTTTTTTAATACATGAGACAATGTCCTGCTATTCAGTAGTCATCACATTAAAAAAGTTATTAATAAGATTACCAAATTTCAGATATATTAATTATAGTTAAAAAAATTGCATTAGACAAATTTTTTTTCTCACAAATCAAATATAAGCGAACTATTGAAGCATTCACGTGAAGGAACATCTCCATTATTTTTAATTACTTAATTTGTAAAACATTGTTAATATATATTGATTACCATTTGCTAATATACAAATGTGTACCCGTAAACTTTATGTGGCAAGAGTTTGAAAGTCAAGACCATAAATATTTGAATATTTCTCGAGCTGCTAATTGCGTTGCTTGGTAGCTCCGGCAAGCAACAAACAAGCCTCCATAGTCAGCTACACCCACTTGGCGGCTGCCACCACAACCCCTCTCTTTATTAAAAATATTAGTTAATAATTAATTAACATGAATTTCACAAAGTTTTATTCATTGAGAACCTAATTTTCGAAACACATGGATTTCAGGTACCCAAATACTTATGCTGAATCTAATCATGTACTAGACCTCTTTGGGTAGCTTAGGTTTTCAAATACCATAGTATAACATGGTATTAATTAGCTAGTAATAGTATACCTGATTATGCATATATATGGCTACCTTGAAATCACAAAACCAACCTAAACTTATAGGGGGCGTCCTAATTAAGTATAGTGTATGGCTTCCATGGAAAAAAATGTCCAAAAGCAAACAAACGTGTCAAAGCAAACAGTACATTGTACAAACTATAATAATATCCTAAATGCTAAGATCTTGACCTACGAGGAAAACAAAACAGTGATACTTATCAAGAGACTACACTAGAGAAGTACAAGTGTAGGACCATTTCACACCATGGCGCATGTTAGCATAATCACTAGCAGTTGATGTGTTAATTAATTCCTATCCATCTTCTTTCTCCATTAAACTAAAGTATTCAAACCTAATGTAGTGGTGAATGATTGATCTAATCATCTAATACGCGGTGGATATGAACTAAGGATTCAAGAAGAAGAACCCCCCACACACACATACATACATATATATATATATACATACATATATATATATATATATATATATATATATATATATATATATATATATATTGGGTTTATCACCTATTCAAAGTTTATAGTTTAAAAACAAAAGGAAAGTAACTATAATAAATATAATGGTTAATATAGAGAAAGAACAATAAAGAGGGTGTAATGAGGGATAATATTAATTTGCACTCATTCATTTTTAAAACAATTCTCTTAACTTTCCAACTTATGATATTTTTTAGTTCTTCACCTGTATTCTTCTTTGGACACAATTCTACTTGAGACACTCTCATTCTAACCTTGGTTCGTTACATTGTTGGAGATTAATTATCTCCTTCCATTAAACTCAACCTGTTTGTTCTAATTATGATATGCCTTTCTAGCTAGTTCAGTTTATTCTTGAGGATTGAAGTTTTTATCAGTTATTTTATAGAAATTTAAAAAAAAAAATAATATTATCTTCTAAAATTAAGTAGTTGGGACAAAAAACATGCATTATCTGGTGTTTACTCAGAAATGCAACAAACCAAACCTTCAAGGGAAGATATACATTATACACACAAATTAAACCCTTGTTGGATTTGCTTTTATACTTTTGTTACACACATAAAAATCTCTGGTGACCAATTAGAAAGAAAAGAAGGTAAGAAAGATACAAATAGAGTGAAGAAGGGAAAATTAAAGAGAGAATTGGAGTGAGTGAGATGTATATACATACCTGTTGTTGAAGAGCAAAGAGGTGACCAACACAACCATAAACGGGGTCTCTAGCCCTAGCCAAAGCCTCATAGCAAAGAGTAACAACAGCATCAAGTCTTTTGTGTGCTGGAATCCGCATGAGTAACTTAGAGGCATTGCTAGCACCAAACACCTTGTGCACCGCAGCAAAATGAGCCGTTCCTTGGTCTGAGTCAAAGTATGGTGCAAATATGCAACCCTTCACACACTTTCTTCTCAGAAACTTGCAGGCACCACAAGGCCCACCCCTATCACTTCCACCAATCTTGTTACCCCCACAATCCATTTTGTCCCTCTCTCTCTCTCTAATCTTTTTCCTTGCTCAGGGTGGAACCAAAATTTTGTGGGACACCAAGAAAGAGATGATATATAATGAGGTGTGTGAGATATATAGATGATGAGGGGGTTTGTATGTTGATTACTTGTTGCTAACTTGATTTTGATTTGATGTGGAGAGAATAATAAGTGAATGCTTTTGGTGGTGGGTCACTCACTTGAGATGGACTAGCTAGGTGGTTCAGTTTTAATTAATTTGGCTTATAGTGAAGACTTTGATTTCAGTAAATAATCATGTTTAGTACCATGAAATTTCCGTGAAAAGTATAAGCTTTTAAATTATTATAATCAGACGTGAGATAAGTATATGAATGGAAGACGCAATTTCTTAAGTATTTTTTTAGTACTATTCTTCAAGGAAGAGTGTTGGGAAAACATTCATTTGATACGTTTCTTTTAATATTTTTTATTGGTTAAAAATTAATGAAACTACAAAATCAAAGTCAAGTTTATTAAATAAAGAGTGAGATCCCATGTATTTTTTAATTTTTTTTTATATATTTTAGTCAATAATAAAATTATAAAGAATGTGTTACAATCAATAAGCACAAAAATCAATTGGTATAGGTTGTTTTATGTAACTACATTAAATATTCATAAAAAAGTTTTGTTATTTATAATAATTTTATCCAACTCAAATAAGATTATTTTTGGATATTCATGATAATCTTATTTAAATCAAACACATTTAAATCAAATACGTGAATCACTTTATATAGGATTTAAATCAAACACATTTAAATCAAATACGTGAATCACTTTATATAGGATTGTGTCACACAATTGGGTTCTCGTAAGAAAAATATTTTTCACCCATTTATCACCCATAATAATTATGTCTGACTCCTTCATGATTGTTTTCCTACAATGATACCTATAATTTCTACTAAATGGGGAAAAAAAATAAAGAGTATGTTAGCAAATATATTAACATTTCTCTTTAAAGTTAAAGTTTCACTGAACGTAAGGAATTATATAAGATTTAGTGTTATTAAAGTAAAACTCAAGTCCAATAAAAATAAATGAAATAAAAAAATGTAAGAAGTACGTCTAAGTTTTGTAAAAAAAATAGTAAATTCAAAAAATAGAAACTTTTATTATTTTTTTTAATATTTTTATAGAATAATAATATGTGGACACTTATTTAATTAGTACATATTTACTTTATTTTTTTATCGTTCATTTTCTTATCAATCATTATCTCATTTGTTGCATTTATTTATATTTTTTCAATTTCTTTTCTCTATGAATTTTGATTAGTATCTATTTTTCTCTATGATTGTTTATAGGCAAACGTGGGTACCATGATTCATCACTTTCATAATTTTTATGAGAACTGTTTTGTTATGATTATGCAATGGTTAATTGTTAAGCTAATAGTGTGTTGTGTTGTGGGGGAGCTGAATTTGGTTCAAAAGTTTGAAACTTTAAAGCCACGCAAGCAAAGTTAAGGGAATATAGTAGGGGAAAGGAGAGGGCTTGCGTGAAGCAAACACAGTGCACACAACATGGTGATGAATTGAAGGGTGAGAGAGTGAGATGAGAGTTTAGTAGGTGACAGCATGATCAGCTTCCAACCGCCACTAGAAGAAGCCACGTGCCAGACCAGCTTCCTACAGCACGTGGGACAAACATCCTATCCCTTCAATTCAATTCTGTTTAGCAATTTGGTAAAGAATAACTTTCCCTAAAACTAATTTTATCAAAGGATTAAGTTTATGTTTGGATTAATGATAATAAAATATTTTTTGAATTAAATTAATTTTGATATATCAAATCTCTCCTTCACAACTTTGTGGAGGTGACCGTCAAATCGGCGATCTCTCAACAAGTTTTAAACTTTCCTCTTAGTAATGTCTTAATCATCATATCAGTACCATTATCATCAGTATGAATTTTGGCCAACTCCAACAACTTAACATCCAGAGCATCTTGTATCCAATGATATCTCACATCAATATGCTTAGACCTTGAATGAAAGGTTGAATTCTTACCAAGATGAATAACACTGACTATTCATAAATAATAGATATTTATCCTGAACAGAACCAAACTCCTACAAGAATTTCTTCACCCATAGCAACTCCTTGCATGCTTAGGTAATATACATGAATTTTGCCTTTGTAGTAGACAAAGCTACACACTTCTACCGCTTGGACTGCCAAGTCACAGCTCCCGCTGCAAAATTAATCAAATAGTCCGAAGTGGATCTCTTGGAATCAATGTCTCCAGCCATATCTGAGTCTGAGTACCCCCACCAAAGTAGGCTTATCACCACTAAAACAAAGCCTCATATCAACAATACCATGAAGATACCTCAAAATTCATTTCACAGCATTCCAATGCTCTCTACTTGGGTTTGACAAAAATCTACTGATTGTACCAACAACATGAGCTATATCTAGTCTTGTGCATACCATTGCATACATCAAACTTTCCATCGCATATGCATAAGGAACCCGTTGCATATCTAATTTCTCAGTTTCAATTGATGGACTCTGTTTAGAACTCAACTTAAAATGAGTAGCAAGAGGAGTGTTCACCACCTTAGCGTTTTCCATCTAGAATCTTTGCAACACTCTTTTGATGTAGTGTTCTTGTGACAACGACAACTTCTTCTCTTTTCAATCACGCATGATTCTTATACCAAGAATCTGTTTAGCAGCTCCCATGTCCTTCATGGCAAATGACTCAGCCAATTGCTTCTTCAACTTGTCAATCTTGGAAATATTTTTTCAACCAATAAGTATGTCATCAACATACAATAACAGGATGATGAAGTCATCATCAGAAAACTTTCTAACAAAGACACAATGGTCAGAAGTAGTCTTCTTGTTGCATTGCTTACGCATAACAAATTCAAACTTCTTGTACCACTGCCTCGAAGCCTGCTTCAAACCATATAGGTTCTTTCTTAGCCTACACACATAGTTTTTTTTCCTTCAACATGAAAACCATCAAGTTGCTTCATGTAGATCTCTTCCACCAAATCACCATGAAGGAAAACAGTTTTTACATCCATTTGCTCTACCTCCAAATCAAGAGTAGAAGCCAAACTTAACACAGTTCTAATGGATGACATTTTCACCACGGGAGAGAAGATCTCATTAAAATCGACACCCTTCCTTTGACTATAGCCCTTCACCACTAATCTGGCTTTGTACCTCATAGATGTAGAGTTACTCTCATGCTTCACCCTATAGCTCCACTTGTTATTCAAGGCCCTCTTACCCTTAGGTAACTTCACTAAATCAAAAGTGTGATTATCATGTATGGATTTCATCTCATCCTTTATTGCCTCCAGCATTCAAGCAAGTAGAAAAACAATCTTTTAACCAAAGAGCTCTGATACCACTTTGATGGGGGAAACTGTTGGGTTTCTTGAGCTCCCTTCCTATGTGGAGTAAAGGCCCATTGTGTCTCACTTATTTAAGTGGAGAGTGGTAAGATTAAAATGTGAGAGAGAGACTCATTTGAGAAGGAAAAACAATTACAAATCATTGAGAGAGAAAGAAGAGGAAAAATCATTGTGATTTTCGCATATCCACCAAAGAGTGTTTTTCAGATTGCAATTGCGGATCATTCACCGTTGGATCAGACTGATTTTTGGACAGCAGATTCTACACACGTGATGCTTCAAATTATTTGGTTGGATTGTTAAAAACATATCTGGAGAGAGAGATAAGTATTTCACATTCTCTGCTTTATATTTTGGGATTTCATCTTCTTGTCTCTATTGTACCAATTAGGGGTTTGTTTTGTTTTGGTTGTTTGTAACACATTTTAGTGTACTTGTTGGAAACTCTCTTGTATCTTTATTGATTATAATTGATTTATTTCTTTGGTCTGGACGACCTGTGGTTTTTATCCTTGTATTAAGAGATTTTCCACGTTAAACAAATTGTGTATCTGGTTTTTTCTTAATTTCTATTTTGCGCTCTATATTTTATTAGTGTTCCTCAAAGGTTCTTACAAGTTTGGGGGAATTTAACGTGCTATAAACAGACCAAAGAAATAATTGTACTATAATCAATAAAGATACAAAAGAGTCTCCAACAATTACACTGAAATATGCTACAAACAACCAAAACAAAACAAATCCTTAATTAGTACAATAAATACAAGAAGATGAAATCCCAAAATACAGAGTAGAGAATGCGAAACATTTATCTCTCTCTAGATATGATTTTGACGATCCAACCAAATAATTTAAAATATCACATGAGTAGAACCTGCTATCTAAATATTAGCCTGATCCAACGGTGAACGAATCCCTAGTTATAATCTAAAAAACATTTTCTGGTAGGTATACGAAAATCACAATAATTTTTTCTTTCCTTTTTTCCTTAACGATTTATAACAATTTTTTTTTTCTCTCAAATTAATCTCTCTCCCTATTATGATCCATCTCCATAGTGAGACAAAATAAATCTTCTCATTTAGATATTTATTCTAAGAGAGTTCAAAAAACCCAACACTTCCTTCAGCAACTGACACAAACATCCTATTCCTTCAATTCAATACAAATCACTTGTCAATCCTATAATAATTTCACTACAAATCAAACTCCATTCTTTTTCATTCTCGCTACATCTATCTACATATCAATCCTAGAATTTCTAGACCCTCTTATTCTCTCTCACCTGTCACACCTCTCATTATTTTTACTTAATTTTCTGTTCTTCTTCCTCCAAATGACACAAAGCACAGAAGTGACACCATGAAATGAGAAATACTATTGGTGCCCTGTGCTTCTGGTAATAAAGTGTTACACTTTCTTTCACCTCGTACAGGGTTCATGCCCTCAATTTTTTTTTTGTTTCTGTCTAGTACGAGATTGCTTTCCCTCGCGACAATGCCAGTGTTCTGTCTTTCACCTTTTGGAATAGTTTTCAATTTAGTTGTTGATGTGTGACATGATTAAATATAAAGTATTTGAGTCCAGTAATATTTATTATTTATCACCAAGGTCTAACATAACTGAAATATGATTAACTTTTTTAATAATATTGATTCGGATTCAATTCCCTTATCACAGCTATGAAGAAAATTTTGTTGCGGGATAAAATCCACTTCAATAATTTATCTGTCTCGGCCAGAATTCGTTTTAACTGTGATAGTGAATTTCGTTTTTCAACCATGTTGGAAGTAGTAGTTAAAATTTGAATCTTGATACTGCAGATAAATCTTACTCGAGTTACTGTTTACTTTCACTGTGAATTTTGAATTCGTGAGAAATCATTGATTGATATAATGATATATATGGTTTGTTATTTATTTTTAATAAAAAATATCAGTTGTTAGTTTTTATTTGTGAGAAAATTTAAACCCAGAATCTATCTCTCCCTTTCTTCGCCCTTCACCAATATTTAATCTTATGTCTTTTTATATGCTTTGTTATAATTTGTAATAATCTATAATATTAATTTTGACATATTAGACATTAATTTCTAGATTTATTACGAATTAGATATAATTTGTTTGAAAATAAATTTTACTGTAATTTTATATATTTAGACAAACAAACATAGTATATTATTTGTAAAAGGAAACTGTTTTTTACAGCATTTGTAAAAGAAAACTTAATTAATAGTAATTAAAAACTGTGTCAATTGTTTAATTGGTATTTTGTATAAATTTTCTTTCAAATTTGTTAATTAATGAAAGGTATGATTTGCAATTGTTAAAAGATGGCCAATTGTCGTACGTTGATTCAATCATTTCATTGGATTTAAAAGTATCTCACTTACTAAGATTTGGTCAAGCAGTATAATCAAACAAGTGGATTCACAAGTTGGGCTTGATTCCCATTAATGTTTCTCAATTACATGAAGTTTATCAATAGAACTTGTGACAACTTTGAGCAGGTTTATCTTTCCTATTCACAAACTTTCATTTTATACATACATATATATATAAAGCATCAACTCATCCACTCAGAAATTAAGTGCATGCTAGCTAACCTAATACATTAGAGGTTAAAATATACAAATGATTCCTTAACTTATTTTTTATTCTAAATTGATACTTAACTTTTATAAGTGCATAATGCATAGAGATGTTGGTTATTTGGGCCATTAAACCATTAGTTTTGAACTTAAATTGTACGCGTTGATCTGATCTTTAATTATTTTATTGGTCTATATACCTTCTTTATAATCTTGCTGAATTAATGTTCCATTAGCATTGGCCCATTTTCGTTTTGTTGGACGTGGGTGGATACAATTACATGATGATAGGCTTAATTTCTCAATTAGCTGGTTATTTCTATTTCCCAGTTCTTTTCTTCTTCTCTTGTCCTACTTATTATATATATCTTCTTCCTCATCCGTTGCCAAGGCTTGCTATTCATTTTGGAAGTTGCAACTTGTGCAATTTCCTTTTAGTCTTAAGTGCTAAAAAATTAAAGAGGGGGGAAGGGGTTGCTATTCTATAAATCTTTAAGATTGGTGAGTGCATAACAATTAAAATTATAGTTTATCTTAATATTTAATGTCGAATTATGATATCAATTTTCATTGTGCAAATTAAAAGCTAAATTTTTAACTTTGATTGAAACATAGCTTAAAAAAACGATAAATGATTTTCAATATTGATCTTGAAGAGTGTGTTGGAAATCCAT
Organism: Glycine max; assembly: GCF_000004515.6. NCBI lineage: Eukaryota > Viridiplantae > Streptophyta > Magnoliopsida > Fabales > Fabaceae > Glycine > Glycine max. Next base: position 48,870,995 of record NC_016088.4, read on the forward strand.
TAAAATGACGTTGAACGGAAGTTTTATAATTTTCAATGCATAAATGGAGAAGTAATGTGAGTATTGTTTAGGTTGAGTGAGGATTCGATTAGATAAAATTGAAATCCAAACACACTTTTTTGTGGCTATTGGAATTTGTTAAAAATTATCAATTTTACTAAATCAAGAGAGAGAATCATTGGATGATAATTGAGTTCTACTAAAAATTGATGATTTTCACCTAATCACAAAAGAAGTGTTAGGAGGAGAATGTGAGGAAGTAATGCTAGCTAGCATTTCTCATATTTTAATTGTAATTCAAAGACTGAGTTGATTGTTCTCATTTCTCATCATAAAAAGTGTACATATTTGAAACATCCCTGAAAATATGTATATTATAATAAAAAAGCTAAATTATTTAGTTGGTCCCTAATTTTTATTTTAGGTTGCAATTTGGTCCTTTATTTTTTTACAAGGTGCACAATGATGCTTAAATAATTCTTTTTATAGCATGTTTATCCATGAAGTATTGTCTTTTAGTTTTTTTTTTTTGATAAACATGCTATCAAAAAATTACTTAAACACGACATGGTGCTGCTGGTATATGTATTCGCTATAATTATGGAAGAATGGCAAGTGTGTAGAGAGCCGTGCATGAAGGTTTACGAAGGGAAGGCTTGGGCTCTATTGTTAACGTTGCAGTTTGTTCAGGCAATGTAGTATGGTATTAATTAGTCCATAATCCGATCATTACTGTAGGTTTTATTAAGAGATAAGTCAATGCTGAGGTTTATGAAGTAGCTAGGGCAACACCATTTTTGTCTAATCTCTATGCCCTTAATCATCTTATTCCTTGCCCATAAAAAAATGGTTTTATTCCTTGTATTGAGTACTTAATATTTAATGAAATGAGATAAGTATATATTTTTCAGTAAAAAAAAAAGTTCAATCTAGCTACCTAAGGGTTAGCTTCCATATCCCAAGTTTATGTTTATATATAATATTGTTTATAAGGGATGTAATAACATACACTTTCCGATGTCTACTAATTTAACACAATAGATATTTATTTAACGTATTTTTTTGTATTGTATCAGGGTGGGTTTAATAGTCCAAATTTGATTAACTTTTTTTTTTTTACAACAAGATTATCTTTCGATTGTTGGTTTAGATAAATAGCTGCTTGTGGACTCCTAGATTTATGGGGCTGCTATGGTTTTATGATCCATGGATTAATTAATATCTTATCTCTGTCATGATTGAAATTTGAAATATAATCTAAACTTGGATTTTCCTCATTTTCCTCATGTAAATGCATTTGATTTAGAGCATCTTCAACGTGGATGCGTAAATAAGTTGTTTAAAGTTAAACAATTTAACATTTTTTATATATAAACAATCATTGCTTAATTAATTACTATAAAAAAGAATAATTTTTCAATAAAAAATTTATGGTAACTAAAGTTAAGTATTTACTCTAATAATTTTAGCATTGAAGTAATTTTTTGTCTAAAATTCTTAAATTTATGAGACTTTGTAGGACTTACAAATTTAAAATAAAACATCTCAGTAATCATGCATTTTACATGCTCTTATAGTTACCATTTAAGATATATTATTTTGCTCACACAAAAATGGAAGTAAATTGGAATATGTATTTATTTTATAACACTCAAAGATTTTTATAATACATTTATATTAGTACGGTGAGAGGTGACAAATGAGAGGGATTAAAAATTTAATGTTGTTGAGAGAAGAGAGAATAAAAGAGTTTAAAAATTTAATGCTATAATAGATGAGAGAAGAGACAGAAATTATTATCGTAGAGATTAAAAAAATTTGATGTTGAAACAAAAATTGTGGTTACAAACAATTTTAAAAACCTTGCATCTGACACATTCCTAGTCCTTGCAAGAATTTTATGAACTTGAAGCGTGGAAAATTCATAGGCTTTGTTAGCTTGTTTTAAAAATTCAATTCTTTACATCGCAAAAATGAGAGCTAAAATCAACAATTTGGAGAGTTTGCTTCTACACCAAAATGAAGACTTTTGAGAACAAATATTAAACGGGGAAGAAAAAAAGGGGGGGAAAGTAAATAAAGTGTTCATATGGGATGAAAAGAAAATTCGATTTCGGTAAGACTTGATCTGAATCGTAGTTCAGATTCAAGTCGGTTCAATGAGGACGATCGCAAAAGAAGTATTGATTTTGGGACTATTTGAGTCTTGATATTAAGTTATCCATGTCATCAAGTAACTTTCTAAAAAATTAAAAGATTTAATTATATTTTTTATTCTTAATTTTTTACATCGCAAAAATGACAAATTTGGGAGTTTGCTTCTACACAAAAATAAAGACTTTTGAGAACAAAGTGTGCATATGACACTAAAAGGAAATCTAATTTCGGTAAAATTCGATCTGAATCATAGTTTAGATTCAAGTTGGTTCAATGATGGCGATTGCGAAAGAAGTATTGATTTTGGGACTACTTAAGTCTTGTTATTAAGGCATGCATATCATAAACTAACTTTCTTTAAATTAAAAGGTTTAATTGTATATTTTATTCTTAATTTTTTATATTTTTTTTCAAATTTTACTCCTAACAAATTAATTTGCTCCATTTTATTCCAACTTTTTAAAAACTTGCAAATTTTGTGGGTAAAATTTGCCTAAAAATTAAAATGTTTGGGTAAAATCCGCTAACAAGTGAAAAAGTTTTTTTTTGGAAGTAAAATTTGTCAAAAAAAGTAAAAAAATTGGGTGGTAAAAAATATAATTTTTTTAGCGTGTCAAGTTAGCTCAATAACAAAAAGATAAAATTTGTAAGTTTTTTTTAAAAAAAAAATAGAGGGTAAAAAGCGCAAATCTAATTTGCTGGAATAAAATTCATCAAAAACTAAAAAATTAAGAATAAAAGATACAATATAATTAAACCAAATTAAAAACATAAAGTAGCATATTTCTTAACTGTAACAACACATAATTTCTCTTTGATGACACAAGGCTATATAAGATACTTTTTCCATTAATAATTTTTTTTGTTTATTTTAATTTTGTATGATTAAGGGGAATGGCTACTGAGGATTCATCTTTTCCCAACGACCTTCGTCTTCACTATACTGAAAGGTTTTAGTGAAATAGAGAGTTTAAGAGACTCTCCGATCTCCAATCCAATCCGAGTCGCACATTTAATCTAATGGTAGGTGTTAAAAGAAGTATCACTCAAATTGGAGATTTGTTCCCAGAGGAAAATTCTATATAATAATGTGGTCACACGATCAAAATTTAATCTAACGGTCTAGCTCCCTCACTCAGACTCTCGTTCATTTCATATTTCATGCAAATTGTAGGTTATGTTAGTGTCCAAGATCAAGATGATATACATAGTCTTAAGAGACAAGAAGAAAGGAGCCATGATATTTTTCTTGCTAAACCAACGAGCACTACCACACCCCCTTGAGTCCATTGTTGCACCATTTTTCACTCACTTAGTGTCGTTTGTGCCGTGCGTCTTCTTTGAGTTTCCACGTTTTTGTGTCACCTTCCTATTTAGCAGCTTGTGCGACATTTTTTGTTTATGATTGAATCCTTTTGTAAATGAAGGTTTTGTAGACAACTTAAAGCAATCAACCACACACCTACACAAATATAAAGAGATTTAATGAGATTCGACAAGTGTGTTTACGTAAATGAAGGTTTTGTAGACAATATAAAGCAATCAACCACACGCCTACACAAACATAAAGAGATTTAATGGGATTCGAGAAGTGTGTTTACGTATTCGAAAACAAAATAATTATCTTTTCATATTTATTGATATGCATGCAGTATAAGTTAAATGTAAGGATAGTGTGTTTTTGTAAAATTAAAATCAAATTCATAATTTTTGTAAAAAAAAATTAGAAAATATTTTAAAAGTAAGTTAAAAATCATTTTAATTCTTTTGTCAAACAAATTTTAATTTAAAAATTACACTTAAAAATCAAATTTTAAAAACTTACCAAATGAAATTTAAGAAATAAGAAATTCAACTTCAGTTCTACTTAAATTAACTATGATAGTATATATCACTTATTTTAGTTCGTTGTAGAAGGTTCATAAACCTAATGATTTTTAAGCACGTTGATTACTTTAGCTAGGCTCAAGAAAATCCTCTGTACATAAAAGGAGAGTCAAATTCTTTTCCCGTTAATTTGAAAGCTGCCTTCTTCACTAGTTCATGACTGGTACTTTTGGTCAAACCGGTTTTGCCACTTTGTTGCATCTTTAAAAAGTATCCCCGTTATGGGAAAGGTGCCATGTGCATAGATATAAATTGTTTGATTTCCACTTAATTAGTTTATGCAAAAATAACAAATACATAAACTTCATCGACAAGAATAAGATACCGCATGAGGGGAAAATGGCTCTTGCATGCAATAGAAGCATAACTACTAGTGATCACAAGAGGGGGTGATAAGATCATATGGGGCCTATAGCCACTAGATGCGTAGATACTTTGACTATAATGAATTAAGAAAGTCATAAAAGTGATTCTTTGATGTCATGATTGATCTGGTCCAGGTTCTTTCTTTGACCCCTTTTAATTTCAAGTTTAATATCACCTTTTTTTTTCTTAGCCTATGGTTTCTTAGCTACATAAATAATTGCACTTAAGCGATAATTTGCCGCTTGTTCAGGTGACATCCTGTGGTTCAAAACACACATATTCAAACTGAAATTCCTGAAAATAGTCATAATTAAATTGATTGTATTAATATTTTAATCATCCCCAGGTGTTGACCGCACGAGTGGGGGGAACTAGTGGGGTCCTTAATTAGAATAGATTATCAACCTCTTCATGGGTGCATTTTTGCTGTAAGCAGAAGCTTAGGCAGGTCTAATCAGAGGATATTTCCTAGACAAGTTTATGGTCAATTCAAAGAATTAAATTGTGGATCTTGTATCATGCATACTACAGTGCACAAGTAGGTTCTTTTATCCATTCATTCAATTATTATTATTATTATTATTAGCAAATACTTGACAATTTCGTTTGGAAGTACCTATTTTGTATGACAATGACTTTTCAGATCGATATTTAATATTGGTTACTTTGTGTTTAAATGTTTAAGCTTTACTGAAGTTAATTAGTTTATAGATTAATAGGGGGCAATGTACTTTGAAAGGATTGATTTTATGTTCGGATAAAGCTGTGCATAATTTGTTAATTGCTGGAATGGACAATTTGTTATCATATAAAAAAGAAAGAAAAGTGGAGAACAGGCAGGTGAAAAAACTGAGAAAAGACGCATATAGGAATAGAAGAAAATCTGTACTTGATGATGACCAAAAGAAGTGGTTCTTCACTCGACAAGCATATGATTATACGTGTGGCCATGTGGGTAGTAACATGATAAATATAATGTTCACTACTAAAAAAATGTTTATCTACGATGCATATTCTAAAACGGTTTTATAGAATCGTCTAAAACGGTTTTATAGAATCGTCTTAAAATATGACGTGGTGAAAATTTTGTAATTAGGAAAATTAAAATTATTTCTTACGTTGCACATTCTAAGATGGTTACAAAGAATCGTTTTAGAATGTTACTCAATGGCAATCTTGTAATTACGAGGAATAAAGACAACGACGGTTTTTACGTAAGATCGTCTTTGTTCTTTTTGTAAATAATTAATTGTGACTCTCATCCCCCCGACGAATGACCTGTTTCTCTCGAACGACCTCCCTCAAACACTCTCCGCCCTCTGTCGTGCCCTTTTGGCCTTTGTGACTATCCTTGTCTTCTCAAGTGTTTTGGTGGCCTCACTCTCTTTGCTAAGTGAGCAACCATCAAAAATGTTCCCTGGCGTGCCTCCGTACATTGTGTTAGGTCGTCATACAGGTAATCATTTGAAATAATCAAACTGTAGATTATTCCACACTTGCATGGTTATTATTGACATTTGTACCATCAAGTCCTGTTCGCACACAAACAAGTGTTCCCGTCCTTTGAGGACGTTGCATCCTTAAGGTTTTATGTCTTTACCTTGAATTTTAGGGCCTTATATGCATATAGCGTAGTGACTATTGGAGGAGCATGAATGAAACCAAGGAAAAAATCCTAATTATATGACTGATTTTAGAGTGATAATCTGAATAACTTAAATTCAAGGGTTAAGCAAAATTGTTTGAGTCCCCCATGTCCATGCCATGTATTTGTTAAAAGTTTCGAAATGAAGATTATTAAATATGAGTTAAATTTTGTAGGAAGGCCATAAGGTACTTTTATAAACTTTAATAAGCTTTATATAAGCTCTTCTTTCAAATGCTCCAGAAGTTTAACTTGTTGTTGTGATGAATTAGGGGGGAGCAGTTTAAAATTGGATTTGTATCTCACAAAGAAAAATCTTAACACGAGTCACTTTGACACTCCTGGTGTAAGTAAGATTTAGGCCACTGAGTTGAGTCCAGTTATCCAAGAGTTGTAGGGAAAAAAATCTATTAAGAGTAAACAAACACCTTGACCTGGGTTATGCAAGTTGATGGTAATGTAAGCGCATAAGACATGTCATAGGTCAACATAAAAAGGTGTCTTTGAATTTGAACAACACTTTAAACATCTATTAACATTAAGATTCAAGAAAAAAAAATCTTGTTAGGTCTAGAACCCACAAGAAATTATGAGCCTTGATGCTATTTAGTGCTACATTACAAGCAAATGACTCCACTTTAGAGGGAGCTGTGAAATTTGGATTTTCAAAAGGCTTCTCAATAACGAAAATCTTTTATTTGGAATTTAGGAAAGAAAATGGAATGACGTACAAGTTAACACAGGTGAAGAGAATGTAACTTTCAGCAACATCAATTCAACCCATAATGCTAGGGTTTAGCAAAAATATGCTTAAGAAATTATATGAAATAATAGGCATTAACTCTTTATTGCCACTAACTACTATTTTAAGTGATAATGTTCTACAAAGTACTCATTTTCTTGTTAATGTATCACCCCAATAACTTTTACTTGGATAATTCTCCAATCTCCACCTTCTTTTATTTTCAATTTGTCTCCCAACATGTTCAATTGCATTATGTTATACATATAGTCTATATTAGATTTTTCTACGTCATCCCACCTTCAATTGAGATTATCCCTTACACTTCACCACACATCTATTCATTCCATGTCACTACACATCCACTTTAAATTCACTTCGTAGAAATATTATTTCTTAATACCCATCCTAGTAGTAATTTTTTTTATAGAACCATAATGTATCAATAAAGTAATAGGATATCACAGGTGCTGCAGATCACCAAAATTCACTTTCATTTTACCTACCACCACTTCATCACCTAATTCTACAGGAAAACATTACTATAACCAGAGTCAGTGTTGTTAAAAAAGTGGTCATGAAATCACCATGGCAGATTATGGTGTCGGCTTTTTAACCGGCCACCATTCTATGGTAGTGGCAAAGTGGGTTTCGCATGGTAGCCACTTTTCACGTGGAGCCCATAGTAGAAGCAGCAACCATGATGGAAATGGCGCAATCAAAGAAGATAATTAAAGATAATAAAAAAAACGAGTAGCAGAAATTTGATGGGATAAAAAACAAAAGACAGGCTTGGATTGTCTTATCCAATGTAGTCAAGATTGCCAGTTAATATTCTTTGAAATCACACAATTTTACCTTCTTATGGATATATCATATTCCTTTTAATGATATAAATACAGTAATATTATTAAGGAAAGAAGAGTTGCAAGGAACAAGGAGGACAAAAGCAAGGCAGAAAAAAAAAGCATTTTTAAAATTAGATATTTTTAGCTCAAAAATATATAAGACAATAATTGTAAAACATTGGTTATTTTGGTAGCATACTGGAATCCAATACATGATGGTCATGATTTTACAAATGCCAAGACTAGAAGTTATGATAAGTAATTTGTGTTAGTCAATGATGTGTCTGAAATATCTCTGAGAAGAAGTTCTACTAGATCTACACCATTTGCTGCTTCATGCCCGATTGCATCTTACTTTGCTGGTTCACCTTCGAAATAGGTCTCTGCACCTGAGACACATCCTTTTCCTGTTGCTTATTCTTTTTCCTATATTGCGGTGGCTTATTCAGTGAGCAAAAGCTCTTACTATTCCCGCGCCAACTTCCACTCTAGCTCCCTTTGGCCTCGAAGATCATCAGGTTCCATCCAACTCACTCTAGTTGCTATGTTAATTGGTTTTGTACTTCTGCATGTTGGGAATCAAAATAGAATAATATTTTCTACTTGACTTTATAAGTGATCAACTAGGTTTTTAATCCCTCGCTTACACTCTTTTGGGCTAGGTTATGTAGGTGGTCTTACATTTCACTAAATTGTGGGACAGACACGTCCCAAAATCTGTTCTCCCCCTTTCTGGTTATAATAGACCCAGAACCCCTGCATACCTTTTTTCTACCAGAAGGCCTACCTGGCTTCTTATTTAGGTTCTATCTTTTGTAGATTCAGGTTTGGAAAGTACCTTTGCCTTGCCATAAATGATGTTGTAGAAGCTTATACTGATGCATTGTATCCTTACTCGGCTTAGGCTCTTTTGATTGATTCGAAAGCCTAGGATCAAGACTTATGTTCCTAGTTTTGGTAAAAGAGGGCTTTCAACCTAGAATTCTTGGGCAAAGCATTTTCTTTTCCAAAGAGTTTCAAACCGCGTAGATAAAGCATTCGATTCAGCACCCGACGAAGCAGACGCTAGAGCAGCTACTAGAGAATCCACAGACACTGAAGTCTCAGCCGAACAAAGGTAGTCGATACCACAGGAGAATCAACCAAATTCATATCATATGAAAGCAGAAAAAGAAAAGATCTATCCTCCGCCGATGAATAAGTAACAACAAGGGTTGGCAGTTTTAGAACATATTAAAGAGCAACCATAGGATGAAGTAGAGTAAGAATAAGAAATGGAATGTTTAGGCTTTTTTGAACCAATAACAAAGAAAGTGGGTAGCAGGTATGGTGTAGTAAAAGGGTTTTGAAGCTTGTGAGGATTCAGCTTCCAATTGAGTGTGTTAAGTATAGACTTTCCACATACATAAATAGGGCTTTTTATCCATTCGATGTTTTGTCTCTCTTTTTTTCCAATGCTACCAGAAATATAAGAAATACAAACAAGCAGCTAAGCCCCTGGTAGATAAAGCAAAACAAAAATGTGGGTACCTCGATCGATCACATACATGGCTTCGATTGGTTTCAGGCTAATCAATGTATAGGAGTCCACCAAATCTTTCCACAGGTACGATCTAGACGACCACATTCCTATTAGGCTAACTCGCCCAATCAATCCAATGGCCTCGCCCGTTCCAGTCCCATTAGAGAGATCCAAAAACTGGATATTCGGAGCCTATCGATCCCGCGGTTTAGAAAACAAATGCTTCGAGATTCAAACATATGACAACAACTGCTTCGAGATTCATATGTTGGACACTACAGTCCAGCTCTTGCATCCAGGGTTCACTAAGGAAACAAAGAAAAAGAAGGAATTAATATATATAAATCTAAAGGTCTTTAATTACTATCTCATAATTTATAGTATAACTATGAAAGGTTAATTATTGTTTTTATTCTTTATTATTGATTCCTTTGATCCCATATAATAAACAGGGTTTTGCTATTAGCAATGGGTTAACCAATCCTGAAATTCAGTACCAGGCATATACAGACTAATTAGACAGGGGACTAATTAAAAAGGCTGATTATGACAACATCAACGAGTTGATCCCACCATGCAAGCAGGCCATAGAAGCTTGCGAATAACTTCCTCAATTCTTTTCCTTTTTCACCAGGACAAAAATATACCAATTTATTGTGCTAGACAGATATTAATTGTGTTCATTGACACTTTTAATTTGCATTCCATTTGTCAGGAATTGAAGAAACATGTGTATCTTCGTTATATGATTTCAATAAGATATTCAATCGGATCATGATCATCACTTATGATGTAAATTTAAGATATAGAAAAACAATAGTATGACCAAGATGAATTAAAATAACGCAATACTAACAAACTAATACATATTTTGTTATTCTAATTGTAGTACTCTAAAGTTAGAAAGAAATGTGTGGGAGATCTGTGTTATGACTTCTTTGTCATGGAGGATTTCTTAAACAAGAAATTATAGTGTAGTTTGTTTCTCTTTTACTCGTTAATACAAAACATTATTCATCATAATTGTTTTGATACACATTGAATGCGAATTATAATTTAATTGTGGGTAACAAAGAGGGGAACATATTGTGTTGGTTCGACATGGACCTCCTCCAAGTCTACAGTTGATGCATGGAGATAGAGATATAGGTCATTAGAGCTTATTGGGCTGGTTTATTGAGCCCTGCAAAGTCAAACTCACTTTGCAAATTGAGTTTAAATTAAATCATATATAGTAGTAATATATATGCACATTGTTTGTTCATTGGGTTAATTAATATATGAAAAGCTTGTTCTATATATATATATATGAAAGAGTTTTCTTTTGTTATTCTAAGACTAAAATGTCTTTACATTTTGCAAATTATTAGCAGGCAACTAATAATAATGTATTTCTCTGAATTGTGTATAGTGGACAATGAAAATAAATGGCATTTAAAAAAACACTTTCTAAGACGGTTTTATCAAAAATCGTCTTAGAATGTTTCAACATTCTAAGATGGGTTTCGACATGAGATCGTCTTAGAATGTTGCACATTCTAAGACAGTTTTTGAAATGATATCATCTTAGAATGAAGCACATTCTAAGACGGTTTTTCAATCGAGACCGTCTTAAAATGAAGCACATTCTAAGACGGTCTCGTTTCCAAAGTCATCTTAGAATGTGGGCAAGGAATCGTCGTTGTAGAGACTGATATATTTTACAATGCACACTACGACAACGATTCATAACCAACGTTTAATGTCTAAAATAACCAACGTAAAATGCGCTTTTCGTAGCAATGGCTGATGTCAAACTAAAAATAATTTTAGAAATTTCTTATTAATGAACAATGTGAATGGTTCGCTAGGTCAAGAATTAGACTATTAATTGTCATTGTGTGAATCTAAGACAGTTTGATATGATATGATGTGAATGGTTCGTAGCGGGTCCTGAAAATTATTTTGATATGATATATATTTTTTTCGATGATTTCATTCTTCGATTATTTTTTTTCTACCATATTGATATGAAGTAATTTCTATTGAAATCAATGATTAATATTTTTCGTACCAAGTAATTCCCGTCGAAAAATGTACACAAATAAATATTTCCCTTCTAATAAGATTTATTTCATATTCAAAGATTAGTCATGATTCAACCTTGGATTACCTTGATTGAAGTACACAAATAGTTACCATTTATGTTAAACATTGGTGGTATTTGATTCTTTCATCTTCACCTTTATTCCTTTAAATTGTCAATAAATTTCTTCTCAAAATCAATTTTCTCTGTTTAATTTAATTGCATTGTAGTAAATTAATAATCAAATGTGCAATACTTGTATAAATACGATCTAAATATTCATCACTTGACAATACTCTGTACTTGCCTTTTTCCAAACTATAGTCCAAATCATGCAACTTAAAAATGAATTGTACTGCAAACATTTTTCTACTTTTCCAAACAATTAATAGTTCAATCTGTGAATTCAACTAAATGCCCAAAGTTTTAGTTGAAATCAAATTGGTCTAGTTAGTGGATCCACGATCAAACCCATATAGCCATATCTTTCACGATCAAAGTTTTGTGTTTAATAAAAGCCTCTGTCATTGCTTCTTCTTCGGTCTCCACAGTAGTGGCACACCGGACGGCGTGGTCAACACTGTTACGGACATTTGTTCATTTATTTCATTTTTCTCCTCTCTTTTTTTCTGACACCAATGGAATATTTTGACGTGAGTTTTAGCGTTGACAAATCTTCTTCCATGAAATTTTGAAGGCTATACGACCCATTTGCATTTAATAATGCAGACACTTTTTTAAAAGCGAAATTTTACGCCATTTCTTACATCGCTCAAGCTCCACAATGTTTATAACAAGAGTTAATGGGTTATATTTTTTGGATGCAAATGGTTTAAACACAAAATTCACATTCTTCATTTTTTTTTCTTTTTGTATATTTTTCTTCTTATCTAACATAACACATATCATATATCTCATATTTGTCATTATCTTACTCAAATAAGATTATATCGATAAAAGATACATGTGAGTGTAAAAAGAAAAACTCATATCGATTTTTTCCTATCTTTAATTGAGTGTCTACATCTCATGAGAGTCTATATCTTCTTTCCAACAATAAATGTAAGTTGGCAAGTGCCACAATTCATCATTGTTTATTGAACATTCTTTTTCAGCATTTGAGTTAGGGTCACATAAACACAAAACTAAAATTGAAATACGTAATTGGAAAAAATAAATAAATATCATCAAATTTGCTTAGTAAACAAGTAAAAAAAACATTCATTTTAAATTAATTTGGTCATGATTATTTAAGAAGTCTTGAAGATAAAAAAGAATAAAAATAAATACATGTAAAAGATTAATTTCCATTTAATTTGATTAATAAAATAGTAAAACATTCAAAATTTAAATTTAAATGAATATAAAAATACAAATATGTATTCTTTTATATAAAAAAGTAATTTGAATAAAATTCTATAAGAACAGTTAAAAAAATAATTTAAAGAAATACTAAAAAATAACTTCTTTCTAAATTACGTTTCAAATGAACAAAATGAAGTATATGTTGTTTTTTTTCTCTCTGTCAACGCTGTCGTTTATTACTAGTATCTTTCTTTTAATTTTGGTTTGGTTCTTTCAACATTTTCATAAATAAAAAAATCGCTACAATTAGTAACAAATATCACCCAATTATTAATATGTTGACTATTTTTATTTTTATTAATATTTATTATTGTTCATTAAAAACTAATCTTTTATTAATTGAGTAAATTATACATGTCTTCCATGAGGTTTAAAAAAATTACATATATTTATATTTCTCTTTCTTTTGTAAAATTTATATATATCTCCCTTAATATTTAAAGAAATTATACATATATTTCTTGATATTAAAAACTTATGCAAATCTTTTAAATATCGTCTAAATATTTAACACTGATAAATCATGTATATTGACAATTTTAATTAAAAGATACTAAAATATATTTTTGGTTCTCATAAATATGAAAATGTTCAAAATTTTTCGTTATTATAGAAATATTTATTTATTTTTTTTACTTACAAAATTTTAATATGTTATTTTTTATCTAAAATTAGATTTGATATTTGAACCTGTATGTATGTTATTATAAAAAGTATTAAATTTTTTGATTTTTTACATTATTTTTTAGTTTTTTTTAATTAAAATTATCCATCTACATTATTTATTATTGTCAAATATGCTTAGATGACATTTAGGATATTTGTGTATATTTTAAAAATAAAAAAAGTGAAACATATAATTTTCTTAAATTTTAGAATATATATATATATATATATATATATATATATATATATATATATATATATATATATATATATATATATATATATATATATATATATATATATATATATATATATATATATATATATATATATATGATTTTAAAAAAGAAAAAAGCTCGCTAAATTTCTTAAATCTTGTGAAAAGTATGTATGATTTACTCTTATTAATTTCGTAAAAAATTAGGAAGAAACTTTTTTGAAGGAGGAGATAGTAAAACGTTAGTACTTTTTTCTTTCCTTTGTAGAGAAACGGCGAATGGGTCCCGTCCCGTCCCGTTTGAGAGAAGGAAGGTCATCATCACTTTGAACTTTTACCCAGCCGTTACGTTCAGAATCATCCATCACACGTGGCGCCATCGCATCTAAGTGGGTCCTCCCCTCGATTGTTTACTTTTTGACACCCCAATTGTTTTTGTAACAGCTTTTGTCTTTTGACCGCCCCAATTGTTTTTGTAACAGCTTTTCTTGAGGCTGTGTGTTTGTCTTTAAATATAAAAATAAATATTCGAAATTTTTTTATACTTTCTTAATTTAAAATAACCAGCATCCTACGTTATTTTATACATATTTAAAAAATAATAAATAAATAAATAAAATAATTTTATAAAATTAATCTTATATTATTATTAATTTATTTATAGAATTTGTTGTTTACTATTAATAATATAAGGGATATAAGTGAGAAAAGTATTAAATATTCCATTGAAAAATTAAAATAATAATTATTTTAGAATAATTTTTTTCTCTTCCATAATAATTATAAGGAGACGAAAAAAATATTTTTTTTATATAATTCACACTTTTTAGACTCTACTTTAATTTTAAAAATTCTTATATTTTCACTTCTGTATTTCCATCCCATAAACAAAACACACCTTGAAAGTTGGAAAGTACGATTCCAATTTCCAAAAGTGGCGTTTCCTTTTGTTTCTTTATCTCCGTTGTTATTATCCATAACAATTTATATAAAGGTAACATTATTTTTTTAGGATTATAAATTTTGTTGTATATATATTTTTTAATTTTATGCTTTAATCATTGTTGATATATTTTAATTTTACATTTCTTACAATTTTAATTTTTCTTTAAATAAAATTTTATTGTAAATTAATTATTCTTATTTTTTTATCTTATTGTATTTTACCTTATTTTAGTTAAAATTAATTTTATTCAATGAAAAATTACTTCTATCAAACTCGAGCCGAATATTTAGTTAAAGTACTTTCTATATATGTTAGGTTTTTTTTTTTTTACAACAACAATAATAATGTAATTTGTTTCAGAACATTAATTTCAAAAATGAAATTGCCTTCTTTTATTAATAGAATTAAAAATTGATTCATGGTCAATTATTTAAAATTTTAAAGAAAATGGAAAATTTGCTAAATTAAACTATGAAAATATAAATGAAAATAAGGATGACAAGATATAAGAGTTAACTTAATTAAAATTAAATAAGAATAGTGAAAGAATAAATTAGGTTATAATATTACGAATACAAAATATGAAAAGCTAACCTATATATCTTACGAATAATTCTACCCGTATCAATTGTTTATATGTTTAAGTTAAATGAGTGGAAAGTACGTTGAGTAAAAGCCTTCATGAGATTCGGTTGATAACTTGATATGATAAATTTGGTTATACGATAAATTATTTTAGTTAATCAATTCATTTGTCTTCAAACTCTACTTTTATCTACTTTCTTCTATATATTTTGATTTTCTCATCTAATATTATTAATTGCCTCTATTTTTTGGCACATGATTTTTAATTGTTTCTAATTATATATGTTTAATTAGTGTATATAACTTCTTTAATATGCTTATGATATCCTACATCCTAACTCCTTTGAATTGATCTGCTACGCCCTCTACATCCCCTCTAATCGTCTCACCCTGACGTCGTCGTCGTTATCAACTCATCTAACGCCGCCTTGGCACCCATAACTACTATTCTTCGGCCGCCTCATTCTAATTTTGAATCATCAGAAGATTCCGATTATGACTTTCCCCCCTCACCACCCACAACGACAAAGAATGGGTTGAGAATTCCTTTATTCCAATATTTTTAAATTAGAGAAGAGGCAAAAGGATAGAACTGAGAAACACATTTTGTGATCACTAAATATTTTTTTTAAAATTATTAACAACATCAATTTTCAATGGACGGAAGAATTATTTTAAATTAATTTAAAAAGATAAAGGATTAATATGAATTTTTTTATTTAATGGACGAAAGAACCATATGAATACAAATTTTTTATTTTTATTTTTAAATGTAACTTTCAAACCAAAATTGTTTGGCAAAATATGGAGTTGAAACACTTTTTTACTCAACTTTAATACAATTTTCATAATTAAAAAAAGATGTGTAAATTTAGTTTTTACTTTTAAAAAGTTGTTAACTAGTTGGTAAGTGCACCAAGTTGTCAGAAGTAGTAAAGTAGAAGTGTCGAGTTCACATGAACTTTTTTTGTATTTGTTTTGATAAATACCCAATTTGTAAGCTAGAGAAGAGAGAATTTAAAATAGAAGATATAGAGGAGTAATAGATAAGATAAAAATTTAAAAGAAAAGATAAAAGATTTAAAGATAAAAAATAGAAGATAAAATAGATAAAAAATTTAAATATAAGAAAAGTAAAAGATAATAAGAAGATAATTCAGAATACAAATATGTTGGGACCTAACATGCTCAACCCAATTTAAAATAGAAGATAAAGATGAGTAATAGATAATTAATGTTATCTCAATTTTCACCCACATTTACTAATATATTCAACTCTCATCCCTCGCGATGAAGAGTCTAATTTATGTTCTTTCTTCCAAATTTCTTTGCAAAAATTGAATAATAAATTGAATTAAGTAAGTATGAAGATGTATGTAGAGCACAACAAAGTCACTCTATCCCTCGATCCTGATAATGAATTGTTGAGATGTCCTTTCCAAGTTCTTCAGAAATTACCTTCCAATGTATAACCCATAAAACTAATACATGGATGATCAGGTCATACAATAACAATAAAGCGAAGGAAAGAAACAATAAAAAATGGCATTGCATCAAATAGATAATAAAGAAATATTACATTACAAGGACATTTGACTGTTGAGCTTGTCTTGCACGTTAAGCGAGCTATCTCAATCTTCAACTTTTTCTTGAAAGTTTTTTCTTCACATTTTTGCATAAATTTTCCTTCTAAACACTTGAAATCTTTTTTTAAAAAAAATTTTGTTAATCAAAAACTACAAAGATATTAATTTCTTTATTATTTCATTAAAAACAACAATAAAGTAAAGAAATTGCAATCATTCTTAACCAAAATTGACTATCAAATTAACTCAAATTTCACAGTTATCAAAAGCACACTTTCCCTACATTTGACAGTAGTCTTTTCTCTTGTTGTCACTACCACCACCATCTTGTTGTTGTCACCACCATTGTTATCACCATCACCACCATCACTAGCTAGTACTATTGCCTTCACAATCATCATCATCGTCATTGTTGCTACCACCACTATCACTATTGTCAATGTCACCATTGTCACCACTATCATCTTCAACCTTCACTATCGACATCATTGGCACTGACATTTCCACCACCATTGTAATCAATGTTGTCATCGTTGTTACTACTACACTAAAACACCTTTAAAATAATCTTAATAGGATAAAAAAATTCAAAACGAATTTATCTTAAAACTAAAAATTAGAGAAAAAATTAAAATTAGATTTTTAAAACTAAAAACTTATTATATTATTTTTATAAAATTTAAAACTCAACTAAAAATTATCACAAATGACCAAGGTTTAAATAACTCAATTTTAATTAACTTGAATCGAGTCTAGTGAGAGAAACTTGTCTCTTGAAACAAGACAAATTAAAGTTTGAATTCTCATTAAAAAAATGTTCACATTTAATATTGGATTGAGTCTCATCTAAGATGATACATGCATGTGGTCATGAGAAACAAAAAACAAACTCAATTTTATCTAACCAAACAATTGAGTATAGATGATTAATATGCAAATTAAAGTTGAATGTTCAAATAATACTCGAATTAGATTCTTAAAAGAAAACTCAATTTCATTTAATTAAATATAATTGATTCAATTAACTGAAAGTTTCTCCTTATAAAAAAGTCAATTAACTGAGAGTTTGTTTTTTTAAATCAAATAATAAATATATTGAATTTGAAATTTATATTACCGTATACTCAAAACGCCTCTATTATCTGGGTGTACTTGAGCTGTATAGCTAGGTGTGCGTTTCTTCTCAAACACACACACATTTTGTTCAGAAGCCACTCTTTCCTTACCTTACCGACATCCAATATAGTAAAAAACACAAATTAATTAGCCAATTTAAGAGACCCCTGATCCATTCACGTCATTTTCTTGCCTCAAGTGTCCATAACTCTTTCAATTCAGAGTCATAGGCCAAAGTGTTTTGGCATTTTGTAACCAAGAGCAAGACAAAAGGGTGCGTCATTTTCAACCTTGGTGATTGAAAGAAAGAAAGTAGATAGAGTTAGCGTCTTTTGCCCTCCACGCCGCTTAAAACACGCAGCTGAGGCAAATATAGACACTCCCCTCGACACGTTTTCATAGTTTTTTCTTTTCTTTATTTTATCCTTCCTTTTGGGGTCTGCAACAAAAGCCTCTTTCAACATTTACATCACCCTTCTTAACTCCACATCAAAACCTTCCTTCCTTCCCATACATGCATCACATGATCATGACTATATTTTGAGTGTGTGTGTGTTGTGTTTAGAGAGAGAGAGAGAGAGAGAGAGAGAGAAAAACGAAGCATAATAAATAGCACATGAGTTTTGTTTTGTTGGAAAAATTCACGAGATGATGAAGGAAAGGCAAAAGAGGAAAAACAAAAAAACAACAAAAAGAAAGAGAAGGTTGTGTTGAGGATAATAGTAAGAGGGGCTTATCGCATGTTTGCTTCACGCAAACAACTAAATATGTGGGGGTTAACCCTTTGCTCCCTCGCGTGGCTTTAAAGACTTCTTCTATATATCCTTTTTAAATTCATCATTAAAATACTAACACCCCACCAAACCCTAAATTCCTACAATACAAACACCACCGTACCATTCATTCCTTCTTCTTCTTCTTCTTCTCGTCCTCCTTCCATGAAGAATCCCACGAACTCTACTTTTTCTTAAACCTAATCATCACTTCCCTCTGAACTCCTTGGAAACTCATGATCTCACACTAACGACAAACCAAAGAAAAAAAAAACCCTATAGAAGTATAACCCTTTTTCAAAGATGAGCATAAACTCTAGTTGTAGCATAAGTGGTGGGAGTAGTAGCGGTGGAAACAATAATAGTAGTGGTGGTAGCCCTTGTGGGGCGTGCAAGTTTTTGAGGCGAAAGTGCATGCCCGGTTGCATCTTTGCTCCGTACTTTGATTCGGAGGAAGGTGCCACGCACTTTGCCGCGGTGCATAAGGTTTTTGGTGCTAGTAACATTTCCAAGTTACTGCTTAACATTCCGGTGCATAAGAGGCTTGATGCGGTGGTCACAATTTGCTATGAAGCTCAAGCGAGGCTTAGAGACCCCGTGTATGGTTGTGTTG
The DNA here is from genome assembly GCF_000004515.6 of Glycine max. Classification (NCBI taxonomy): domain Eukaryota; kingdom Viridiplantae; phylum Streptophyta; class Magnoliopsida; order Fabales; family Fabaceae; genus Glycine; species Glycine max. The sequence goes on from NC_016088.4 coordinate 48,890,094, forward strand.
CTCATATCTTCGCTCTTCAGCAACAGGTAATATTGATAATAATTCATTAAATTAATTGATGGGTAGGTTGATTATTATTTATTAATAGTTAATGATCTTATACATGTGATTCTATAGAGATAAGGTTGAAGGTGTTCTTTGCATATTTGTTAATTAATATTATTTGCTTGCTTCTTTGGCTGTCTTATTTTGAGTATCTTCCCCCCAAGCTTTTTGCCAGCTATAGTAGCTTTAGCAAGCTGAATTTTAGAATGTGGTCAGCTGTTTTAGACTCAACTTTTTTTTTTCTTTTCTTGACTTGAGAATATGTGAAGCTTTGTATGGATTTCTAGGCATTTAGAATTAGAAGGTCGTAGATTGTAGATGGTGGATTGGTTCCTATATATATATATATATATATATATATATATATATATATATATATATATATATATATTAATTTAACTTATATACATTGTACTTGCCATAAACTGAAAAAAGAAAATACGTATATATGTTTATTACAGCAACCCCGCTTTTGTTTTGTTTTTTAGCCAAGCATTGACAAGGGGTTACTAATTACCCCCAGTTTGATGACTACATCAAGTTTGAATGGTTTTGAATTTTTATTCACACTGGTACAAGAAGGAAAGGAAAAATATTATTATTATTATTATTATTATTATTATTATTATTATTATTATTATTATTATTCACTGTGAATGTAGAAGTTGTACATTATTAATTGATTAAATATGATTACTAAATAATTATTACAAAAATAATCATTTTCAATTAGATGACAATTTATTATTCTTTTTAATACGATACTAGCTACATGTATATCTTTTTACTACAATAGATAATATTGTTCACGCAAGTAGCTGAACTACTATGTATGACTTTATATATTATTTCAATTATATGGTTTTATATAACAGTATAAAAATTATCAATACACTCCAATTAAATTATTATTATTATTTAATTTGATTGTCAAGGAGTGATCTTTTATAATTAAAGTTTGTAATGAAATTAAGAATGTGTTTGATTTGCAGTTTGATGGATGAACACACATTCTAATGTACATTTTGTGAGAAACTTTAATTTATTACTTTTTTTTTCAATGTCCATTTATGGTTTTTAACAGAAAAACAAGCATGCATCAAATGTTTCACTCTACTTATTTTTTTTAAAGAAATATTTATTTTTATAAAGAAATTTTAAAAAGTATTTATTTTAATTTTTAAAATCAATCTTTTTTCAACATACACAAAGAGAATGTAAAATCCATTCATTTTAATTATAAGTACAAAGTATAATTTTTTAAAGGGGGGGCAATCTCCATCTCCATATATATCTTCTACAAAAAAGCAATGCCTTTACATACATGCTAGGAGAGTATTGTGCCCTCCGAAAGAGGAACAAAAGTTGGGGTTGGGGCCTTTCGGGAAAGAGGAAACTAGGTAGGGCATGCAAGGAGCCATGGAACATATATAATTACATAGGGGACAGTTTCTAAACCTTTTTGCTGAAATCCACAAACGCTTAATTGATTAACAAATGATGTGGTCGGCGGTTACACAAATGTGTAGATTCTAATAAGATAAACTATATAACCAGTGTCTTTGCTACATTAGTTAAAAAAATATTTATTATGTAAAATATAAGAGTATAAAACAAATTATAAAAAATATTATTTTGTATATTTCAATAAAATAATTTTTAAAATATTTTTAACGAATACTCTAAAATCACTCATTAGTATTTGTCATCAAAACATCCATGGCCTCCACCAACCCATTAACTTCTTCGTTTTCGCTGGTTTTAGGGGAATTGGTCGGTTAGTTTCTTGGGTTTTGGCTAGCATTTCATAGGCGCGGTACGTTTTTCTGTCCCTATTATTATCATTCTTATAAAAATCACTATGGTACGTGTTTCTGTCCCTATCTTCTTAATATATAAACAAAAATTAATGAGATTGATTAATAAAGAAATTCACTGTGCAATCTCACACTTCTTTTATTTTATTTTTGAAAAAATAGAATAGAGGTGATCGATCTGTGAGAAAGATACTACACCATCAAATCAAGCCAGCAATCTTCCTTAAATTGTGGACTTTCTTTTTCTTTTTCTTTTTTGTCAATTTTTTAAGAGTTTATATATTGCTACTTAATAAACTTAGGCAGCGACGGAACTAGACAGTGCAACAAGGACCTAGTTCCTCTCTCTAGCTTGTTATATTTGTTGTGTATATACATATATATTTTTAAGTTGGTTAAAAAATTATATAAGATTAATGTTATATAATATTAAATAATAATGATTAAGATTAGACAATATAAAATTAATTATATTTGTTGTTATTATCATAACAGTTAAAATAAAAATTAATTTTAATTTTATGTATAAAAATAATAAATATTTTTAAAAATATTATTTATTAAAAGTTAAACATTTAAAAAATTATAAAACAGGTAAACAATATTCACTCTCCCCTTAATAGCTATATGGTAACATCAATGGTGATTATATATATGCACCTGCTCCTTAGCTTTTGTTGTCATTTGTCATTGTTATCGTTCAACAATTAAAATTAGAGATATAACATTGATTTAGTGGTGGTAAAATGATAAAGGAAAAGAAGAAAGAAAAGAAATTGTGGATTCAAATCGTTCAAGTGATATTTTTAACAAAATTAATAAATTAGTAGTTATCAATAAAAAAATATTGTTGAAAATTATGTGAGTATATATAAGTTCCAACAACACAAAAGATTATAAGCAGTTAAAGAATTGTTATGAACACACATGACTTTGTACAATGTTTATATATATAATTATATATTGTCATGTGATTGTTTAACTAATAGTCAATTCATCTTCCTATCTTGGATATTAGTTAAAAAAAAAGTAATTATACAAATGCTAATTAGCTAATCCCTATGCCGTCATAATTGGTCATTGTCAGAAATTCTTAATTTTAAACCAAAGTCATGTTCGAAATATATGTTGAAGATCTGTATCATTTTCAAACTGACATTTTCTCTCCTTCAAGTCTAATCATATAAATTTGTTTATTTCCCCCAAATGACAATTCCTACAAATTAAACTCTTGTTTTATAACCTCGAGAAGTTGTTTTGAAGTCACGCTTTCATACTTTGTCATTCTTATTAAGTTCATTCACTTTCATTAAACTCAACATTTTTGTGTTGTTCAAGGTCCTATTAAAAATAAGATCACGGAAATGTGCAGAGAACACACCCCTGTCTTAGGTTTTACTCCCTTCTGTCTTGATTATAACAAATATATATATATATATATATATATATATATTGTACTTATTAAACTAATTTTATTACTTATTTTTAAATAATTAAAAATATTTAAGTAGGACCAATAAATCACCTTATCTCCTAAATATATGGTTATGAGTTTGATTTCTGACTAGGAGATTAACCCTTAGTTTCGAGTGGTGAGGAATACCTTGGTTAAAAAAATGTTTAAGTGAGTGGTGTTTTCCATTTATGTATCTAGCACATAAGATAAAAGAAAATGGTTTTTAATACATTTTCTAACAATGCATTCTTACTTATCTTGCTTCAATTCTTTGTTACACAGGTGATGAGTTTACAAGCAGAACTCTCCTACTTACAAGGCCACCTTGCAACCCTAGAGTTACCCCAACCACCACCACCTTCTTCACCACAAGCAACCACCATGGCACCTCCTCCATTGATCTCAATAGCTGAGTTCATCCCATCATCAGCCTTAGCCTCTTCAACCGTGCCACCCACATATGACCTCTCTTCACTTTTTGATCCAATGGCCCAGACTCCTTCGTGGGCTGTGCAGCCTAGGCCCATAGAGTCACGTCAATATGTGGGTAGCGGGCCTAGTGGCCCATCGGCCACTATTGCTAGTGGTGGTGATCTTCAAGCATTGGCTCGTGAGCTTTTGCATAGACATGGATCTGCCCCAGTTGTTGCATGCTCTAATCCCTCTTCATCTTACCCGATTTCCAAATGAATCTTTGACCTAATTAATCAACTAATCTTTGTCTTCAGTTGATTTGTGGAAGACTAGGAATTGAAGAGATCTTAAATTTTCAATGTTTCATATGAGAAAGTAATTAATGTAATGTTCTTTATAGTATCTTTTTTTTTTTCCTCTTCTTCCCTCTTTATTCACTGTGTTTTAAATGCTAGTGATCTAATACGTGGTTTATGAATGCAACTAATTATTTTGACCAATTTGAGCGTGGCGATATTGCTATACGAGAAAGGAAGTTAATTTAATTATCATCTCAGGTATGTGAGATTCATCTATTTTTCAAATTGATTTTCAAATACAAATTGTGATAATTAGAAGGTTAAAGGGAAATGCTACCTTACCTACAAGGCACTCGATTGCTTGGAAGATTCACGGCACGCAAGGCATATATCTCAAAAAAATTGAGAGAAATGCTATAAGACGTTATTATTGGTAAAAGAGCCTTATGTGTTACAGTGTATTAAATTTTCCCATGTATTTTGATGTTTTAACTTTCTAACGTTTCCCAATACATTTTTCTCAAATATACTTTTATTTAAAAATAACTATTAAACATTAAGACGTTAAATAAAGATATTTTAGTTTAAATTTAATAATATTTAATTCCATTAAATATTTTTTAATCTATGTGCACTAACCTTAAATATCAAAAGATATAAAAAGAAGGTACTAATATCTTTTACTCTCGGTTCTTAATTATAAAACTTTTTTTTGAAATTTATTTCTCTCATTTTTATAAGACTTTTTTTAAAAATTTCTAAATGCAATAATTATTTTTTTTCTCCACACCCTTATTTAATTTTCAGAAATTTATTTGTCCCATTTTTATAAGACTTTTTTCTAATTTCTAAATCCAATAATTATTTTTTTCTCCATACCCTTATTTAATTATTCTCTCCTCAAACATTTATGAGAAACAATTAAATAGATAGAAAGATAAGAAAATGATAGTGCAGAAAATTGATAAATTTAATATGATTAACTAAAGTAACTACTTTTCTTAAGGGGTGTAAATTAATAAAAAATGACTTATAATTAGAGACTAAAAGAGTATTCAATAAGTATTTCATAAATTTTAACATAATTAATTATAATACTATCTTTATAAAAGTGTTTTAAATTATTTTTTAAAAAATATGTTAAAAATTGATTGTGTATTGACGTAGTTCATTAAAATTTCATTATAAACTATATTGTAAAATATATTTGGAGTCTTTGTAAAATTTGAAAAATTATTAATTTCGTCTTCATAAAAAAAATTATATTAATTTGATTCCTATAAAAAAATAAAACATATTTTTCTTAAAAATAAAATACATTTAATTTTTATCTTTAGGCCTCCACTCATTGTTTCTTGTACATGTTGTTAAAGGGGGCAAGAAAATATTAATATCAAAGAGTAAGTGTTGAATATATACTTGTTCAACCATTATTTTCAGTTATGCTAAAGATACTAAATTATGTTATGCATATGCATGTATTTTTATATAATGCATACGAATAAGTAATAGAAAATGTAGGTTTTTAATTTAGATCGCATTAGAAGGATTTTATAATCCATTAGTAAAATTGATATCTTGATTTTCAAATAAATACATATGTAAATCTTGTCTAATGTTATGGAAAAATAACAAGTCAACTTTCTTTTTAAAAATTAAATAGTAATGAATCTACTATCCATCTATTATATAACCTGGGCTTGCATATTAAATATTCCTTGTTGAAAATGTATAGAATTAGGATAATAATTTTTGAATATTGGAATTTCCAGTAAAATCGATAAGCTAGTATAATTTTAGATTATTTTAGTATAAGTAATGAGTAAGTTTTAAAATAATCAATATGTAATAACAAATTTTGTTTTGCACAATATAAGGGAAAATATTAAAAACTAAATTAGTATGGTAATTAGTGATTTGTGCAATAGCATAACATATAGAAAAAATGTTAACCTGATGATAGGGGAGTTGACGATTAAAGGCCAGGTGAGCGGTGGAAAATCCCGCACTCCACATATTCTAACATGATTTTAATTTTAGCTGCATATAAGAATGTAAATGAATTAGTGATAAATACATCATAATGGGGAATGATAATTATTAGTGTATAGTTATTATATTTACCTTGTAAGATTTTTGAAAACCTCCTTGAAAACCACATTGGTGGTAAAGGTCAAGTTTTTCTTGTCTATATCATGTATTAAAACTTTTAATCCAGTCTTTGATTTCACTTTTGATAATGCAACATATAATTGGCCATGATTAAACACTAGTTTAGGTAAGTAAAGTCCAATAGTAGATAGTGACTGCCCTTGAGACTTATTAATTGTCATTGCATAAGAGAGCATTATTGGAAACTGTCTCCTTAAAGGCTTAAAGGGCCATGGCGATTGAGATGGGGATATTTTGGGAATATATACTTTGTGTTCTATATTTTTTTCAGAAATAATTTCAGCTGCAATCACATGGTTGGCTAGTCTTGTAACAATTAATCTAGTGTCATTACAAAGTCCTTGAGTTTGATCTAAGTTTCTTAACAACATAATGGGTGATCCAATCTTAAGTTTGATAGAATGATTAGGCATGCCAGATGTTGCCAATGAATTAAGAAATTCAGTAGTTAATGAGTTGAAATGACAACTTTCTATGGTGTCTGATTTGTCAACTGAGTCGGAACTTAGATATTCCATATGTTCACCTAGCGTCATGTTAGTAATTAATCAATGAAGAAAAAGATAAATATAAATTAAACTAATAGGTGAACCAAACATCGATGCTAGTTTTGTATAATTGTAAATCAAATGTTAATGAAGCGTACAAATATTGAGATATAATTGATATCTAAATAAGTGAAGTGGAGTTAGTTAGGTTAAAATTAACCTGATTTTGAAAGCAATGTTGTTATTACCTTGAATCAATGATAGTATGTATCGTTGACTTGTTGGACTGTTTCATTTGTTGAAGCTAGTATAGCTCTAGATTGGAAGAATTCTGTGTTGTTGTGGTGTTGGCATAAATCTGGAAATGTGGAATTCACTATAGCATGGATCGGGTCATCATATTTTGTGATTAGTAGGTCTTGTGGGATTTTGATTGTGGCATAACCATCATTAGGATGTCTGATAATTCTATCTCCAATGTCTAAAATCCACTGTGCAAATTTGGCAGTTTCTTCCTTATCTGCTGGTTGCATGTTGCTTTGTAAACGCATATTTTTTGAAAGAGTTAATACTTGACAGTTATCCCATAGATAAGAAGAATTTATTTTTACATGAACAATGTCAGAGTGGCTGCCTCTAGGAATGACCGGTTGGATTTGTCAAAAATCACCACCTAATACAATGACCTTACCTCTAAAGATATGATCTGAACTTGATTTGCCTGTAATGATATCTCTCAAACTTTTATCATGTGCTTCAAAACATAATTTGTGAGTCATGGGTGCTTCATCCCAGATGATTGGACTTGCTTCATTTAATAAATCAGCTAGTTGACTTCCTTGGTGTATATTACATGTTGAGTCTTCAAAAATAGGAACATAGATCTTGAATTTGGAGTGTGCAGTTCTGCCTCCAAGAAATAATAAAGAAGCTATGCCACTAGAAGCAACCATAATAACAATTTTCTTGTTTGCTCTTAATGAACTGGCCAGCGTTTTCCAAATGAATGTTTTTTCTTGTACCTCCATATCCGTATAGGAAAAACATTCCACCTTCTTGTTTGTTGACAACTTGAATAATTTTGTTTTGAAAATTGATGCTTGCTGATATGTAGTTATAGATATGCATATTATAAGTGATGAAAGTTTAATCAATTTAAAATATTTAAAATTTTAAAGCAAAGCAAATGTAGTCAAGTGTATAATTGTTTTTTTATTTCTATATGTTGTAAGAAGCATATTAAATGTTTATTGGTCAAATATAGGGATAACATATGGTTAGGTACATTACCTGTCATTTTAGCAAAAAGTTGCCAAAATTCTGATTTTAGCTCATCAGTATTGAAGTTGAGTTCTCATAATATTAGACTATTGTCTAGTTTGTTTGCCCAATTTCCTTCTTTAGGAAATGGTAATGAAGGATAGTCTCTAAGTGTCTTTTGATTGGCTTGCAACAGTTGTTCAATTTCAAGCAATGTCAAATTTTTCAAATATTCGTCATTAAGATGAATCTCTAATGGGCAAATAGTATTTGGTTAGATTATGATTATTATTCATTAGAATTGATATAAAAATGTGATGGTACTAACCTGCATTGCTTGTTGTTTTTCTTAGATGATATCTAATGTCATCAGCTAACCAATGTCAAGTTTGTTGTCATACTTCTTCAGGTTTGCTCATAGTACCTATTAAAAGCATCAAAACAAATAGCTTTCTCAAATAATATGTTGTGCCCCAGTCTTTTGCTTCTTGGATTGCTCTACAAATTCTTTATCATCTTGTAAAAAACTCATGGCAAATCATGCTTCTCTATATGTAGGATATTGAACATTAGCAACTGTTTTGTTATCCTCAAATGAGGTTGGGCCTTTGCAAATAGTAAGCATCATCCTTAAATAGAACAATTCTCCTGTAGTTGGTGCAACCCATATTAGCCTCCCAATAGTGTATCATTTTTTCCTGAGTTTCCAATGTCTTTTTCTGCAATCATAGACAAACTTAGAAACAAATTCAGCATAAGTAAGATTTCTTGCTTCAGGAAAACTTTTATTAGTGTTCATCCAAGAAATGAACTTTGAATCGAAAATGCTTGGCTTGGATAGAACATCGTCAATATCATCATGGTCTTGATAAAAAACAGCATGTTGTCCTGGAAGGTGGAAATGCAGTCTTTCAACAGCAAGCTTCCTGCCATGAATTGGAAAACCAAAGATCCTCCAAGTAGCTTCACAGGGAGAAATGTATCTGTTATTAAGACAACCATCAATTAAAATTATATAGTTGATATAAATTAGATATTACAAATTAAGCATACATGCAATCTAGATATTCTTTGATCTCATCATGATGGCTTGCAACATGCAAGCTTGCATCATTTTCATCATCAACTATAACAACAGTAACTCTATCATATCCCTTGTTTACATACTGAAACAAATATTTGATAGAAGTGTTTTGGTTACACCATTCAATATCGATATATGCTTGGTATTTTCTTAGCAATTTTGGATTGTAAGGTACAATATATATGTTATCAATTATAACCCCATTCTTGGAAATTGTTTGACCATTGTCTCTTTTGTGATAGATTGGATAACCATCCACGTCTAGAAAAGTATGAGGTTGAAACATTTTAGGATAGAAACGACTGTACTTTCCTTCTTTCATGCATGAAGATTCTTTTCGTAGTATTTCGCATGGGCCATGAACCATATGGTTCTATACTAACGTATATAGTTTGGGGTCATCTTCCTTGGAAGGTATCTCTGCTGATATAATTTGGTCAATATCATCTGAAGATGGATATTTATTGTTGGGATGTAAAACAACAATAAATGAACATGAGAAAGTTCTCGCTTTTGGAATTCTATTGTATACATATTTGGCATAAAAAAAAAGGTTAATAGACAACTATTAAAGTGTTTTTGGGCCTTATGTGTTAAGTATCGAAAATTGCACATCAAAATTGAGACTTGATGTTACATGAGTTGCAAAAAAAGATTAACAAATTGTTTAGCTTGGTAAAAATCATTAGAAAACCATTTGGCTGGAAAAATGTACTAAAAGCAGTGAGATTGTAACATGTAAGCAGGGTTGAAAATAATCTGGAGCAACTTACATGCAACTACAGGTTAAAGTAATAAAAAGATTTGGGAAGCCAACATGGCTGCATATGGCCATGCCATCAAAGTAGAGTTGATCCATGTATCGTGAATGTCCAACAAATGTTGAAGGTAAAATGACTCTTTTACCTTTATGTAAGCCTCTGGTGGAACCAGTATCCAATGACTCTTGTAAATTGCAATAGTTGTCAACTCTAAGTTTGTTTTGATTGTTTCTAATGAAGGAAAGTCTTTCTGATTCAACCATAGTATATCCTTCAACTACAAATTGCTGGAATAATTTCCTAGAGTGCAACAGAGTTTGGGCTTCATTTGATCTGCATTGTAGTCTGAAAGCAAACCACTCTCTCATTGTAACACGATTCCTCTTTCATTTTTGGCTAGTTGATGTAGCACGATGAAGTATGTCAGGTCTATATCCCTCTTCACCATAAGGAAACAATAGAGGGTTTTGTAAACCTAGATAGCTAGAATGTAATTCATCAATCCTCGGTAATTGACCACCGTGAGTCTTAACAATAATATTTCTTCTTGAATGTGTATCAACATCACCTACAATAAGGGCAACAACTTCAGGAATAGTAGGCACATTATATATGCGACCATCCTTTTCACGGTTAGCAATCAATCTCAGTTTGATATCATGTACTTCATTTTGTGTTAGTCTATCTCTTGCCATTCTAAAACTTTTTGCATGAGTGTTGTGTTCATCTAACATTTGACTTAAATTTGAAACGATGTTTGCTTCAATTCCAGAATGTTGGCTGTAAAGTGGAACATCAAAATTCCAAATTTAGAGAACATTAAGGAAAAAAGCTAGAATGCACCACTGTTAGTAAAAAAAAAAGATGGGAATTAATTTTTTTAAAAAACTAATCAGTACCTCATGGTGTTAATTCTATGTTGCACCTCATTATCTATGTCAAAGATATATAATTATGCAAATTTTGGTTCTTTTCCAAGCATTGGTAATAGATTGCCTATCATGTGACATGGTTGTCCTTGGATTCTAATTGTAGGAGGTCCTTTTGTATTATTAATTGATTTTTCTATTTTAATACCCACAGAAGTAAAGGCAAACATCATGTTATATGTTTGCGTATGTTGTTGATAATTCTTACTATCAACTACATTGTGATCAAACAAAAGATGTTGTAGATGTTTGGGGGGATTTTGTAATAATGGGAGTTTAACTTTACCATCACTACAACATAAGTTGAACTTTGGGTTTGCGCTATCCTTATGTTTTGATATTCTTTCATCATACCACATCTTTGCATTACAGTGTCTACATTGCATGACTTGATCGCCAAGTTTAAAGTATCCTGAAATTGTTTTATGAGTTAGTCGTAATTTTATCTAAAGTTGGGAACAAATGATATGAGCTAGAATTGTTACCTTGTGTGTTAATAGTAGGGTCATTAATTTTTATGTGACAATGTTTGTCCCTAACAAAAGCAGTAGAATCTGATTCTGTGAAAGCTGTAGTTAGATGTAACTATTACATGATAATGCAGCGAAGCAAATAGGATTTGAGAAGTTTTTTAGTAGTACCTTTTGCTGAATTAGAATTGCTATTCTCTGATGAATCAAAATCAATCACTTAGGAATAGGAATAAATTAAAGTTAAATACAATATATAATCATAAATGAAATAGAGTTAGTAATCATATGTTGTTACCTATATGTAATATCAATATTTTGTTTATAATAATATAGGTTTTTAATTTAATGCAAGTCCCAGTTAGATTTGTACTGTGTCTTAATATTATGGTTGTATTTGATTGAATTTGTACAAATAGATTGATAGAAGAAATATTCCACCCAAATAAAAACATTTTAAAAGATAGTAATTAGGTAATGTAAGCTTATATTTGATTTAGAATGGTATATTGAGTTTCTTACTCTGTTCTTCTGTGGCTGGAGGCAAATGATGCGTACTTGTGCTTCTATTTATATCAAAGTTAGTTGATCATAGATTCGCATCTGAGTATAGTTGGTTTTGTGGAGTAGGGTTATAGTTGGTTGTACTGGGAACCAGTAATAAGTATGGCGTTTTTGCTGCATGATACATTTTCTCTTCATTCTGGCATTTGCTGCATTTGACTTCTTTGTATATTCGTGGTCATCCATGGTCATAATGTGTCTTATTGCTACAGTTGCATGTTGAAAGGTCGATAGATTATGGCTGTTGGAATGATGTGGGAGATGAAGATTTGAAAAACATGGATTAAAAGGAAGGAAGATAAAGGAAAAGGGAAATTATATGAGGCTATTGCATAGATAAAGGCAGCTATAGTAGATGATGGACAGGTATTTAATGCACTATACATTTTGCTAATGATGGCTTGTTGCTGCAATTGCGTATGGAACAAAAGGAAGGAAGATAAGGGAAAGTGAAATGATATGAGGCTAGTGCATAGGTAAAGGTAGCTACAGCAGAGAATGGACAGGTATTTAATGCATTATACATTTTGGTAATGACATAAGCATGTATAGGCATTGGATTGTTGACATTGACATTGAAAGAAAAGCTGATATGTCAGGTGTTGCGCATGACAGGAGTAGGTGTTCCATCTAGAGACATTGTGCCTTTTTTCTTTAACAATAAACTTCCAAAAAGCCATAAATTTATTTATCATACTCTGTTATCAAACTTTGTAGATTTTTTAAATATAGAAATTGTAATTTTGAAAAATTGTATTAACGGAAATACTCAACATAAAATTTATGCAGTTTAATTTTTTACTTTCTAAAACATAACATTGCTCAATTTATTTGACTAATTCAGTTGCAAATGGCTATTTTTTTTTGTTGCGTATGATTGCACTAATTAAATATATAAAAAACCATATAAGGATATCCCTGTGGAATCTGTTGGCATTTTTTTCCTGTGTTTTTTTTTTTCAATTTTGAGGTAATCAATCTATTAAATTTTACCAAATTTAACATAATCTTGAACATGACAACAACCCAAATGATAAATGAATGTATAGTTATGGGTTTCAAATCCAACACAATTTGGTGATGAACTGCTATAATTAACTTGATAGGGTATCCAAAATACAATTTAAATTGCATAACAGTCACATAGTAATTAGTAAAGGCAGTATATGATAAGGTTTCATGAACGATAGACGGGCATACTACACAAAAAGAGGCTCCTTAGAAAGTGTATGGACATCTTGAAAGTAGCCACCTTCATTCAATTTTAGCATGTTTTCTTAATTTGTTAGATGAAAGCTGAGTAGGTGAAATCTGAGAACTTAGTGCTTCATCGTCACATCCCTAAAGTGTCTGTCACTTCGTTGGTGTAAAGGGGGCTCTGAGAAGCGGATCATGATCTGCTGTTGCAGATAGGGATTTCTGCATAAAAGATCGAGCAATTAATTAGTTGCATTCAAAGTTGACATTGGTGCATTCAACAAATATGAGCTAAAAACTGGAACATCAGATTTTGCAGTCACAGTCTCATAGTAGGAAGGATCATTGAAATCAGGGAGTGGAATATGGATCTTGCAAGATGCCTGCATCATATATATGGGAATAGATTGGGAACAAAAAAAATCAAATGAACATAGGTACAATATATGGGTATCCCAATGAGTGCTGAAATATGGCTCACAAAATTATACCTCGGCATCGACTAGTAAGTCTACTATGGTCTTAATTAAATCTAAGTCAGATAAGTATTTTAGAACAACAAAATTCCTAAACTTTGGCCAAACCTTCACTTTAAACGCAAGTGAATATCCCAGGAGCTTATCAAGTGCTTCTGGTGAAGCATTCAAATCAACATCACCATCCTTGCATACAACATGTAAGATAGGTTAATTGTTGAATTCATTGACCACATGGCAAAAAATCCAGATAAAATAACATTTAAATTGGAAGTTTGATTATGTAGGAACTTTCTGCTATCTTTAACCTATTAACTTCGTTAGCTGATTGGCCAATTAACTCAGTGCATTCACGGTCCTAGAGCAGAAATTTCGTGCATTCCTCCTTGTGGGTAACCATGACCTCAAGTCTATACTTGGCAACATAAATAACAATGTAAAATTGACATGCAAATTAAAGAAATATAAAGTAAAAACAGACTGTTAATGACCTTAGCACAACCTGTTGATTATATTTACCGCATGCATATGTGAAAGGAATGGTGTCTACATCAGTTTTCTTGTAACAATGGATGCAAGCTACATAACACCATGAATGATTTTCCATTACTATTTTGGTAATGGTACCCACTGTTACACAAACAATTTCCTAGCCAAAACAACACAGTAATTGGATTGATGAGTAAGTGCTTGGTGTGATGAATTAATAGAAAACATAAATAAGACCAGTACCTCTAACATGTTAATCTCAAAAAGGCTCTTTGCCTCAGCCTTATAAAAAAAATGCATCCTTTGATGACAATTGGCTAGAACCTGAAACTTGTGAAGTTGTTTGACTGTGAGGTGTTATAACTGAGTGGACTTTAATGCCTAATTCGGTAAGCCTAGAACATAAAGGAAATCCATATGACAGAGATAATCAAACCAAGGCCACCCTAAACCCACAATAACCGGAATTTTTGAATTCTTGAATTTAAGGCATCGTTTGATTTTTATGCAATTTTGAAGCTTGACATCAAGAATTCATATGAAAGACCATGACAAAGATAATCAAAGTAAGGAAACATTAAACCACAATACCTTTGTTTGAATTCTTCAATTTCTGGCATTGGTTGATTTCTATGCAATTATGAAGCTTTTAAAGAGTTACTTATGCTTGGTGGGTAGGATCCTACAAATGGCAAAAGAGGAACATAAGATGAGATCTAAGCAGTAGAATAATGGACTAATTGCACATGACACAATACACTGGGCTTCTTTAATCCTAGCATGGGTCAACAAAATAATTATTGGTCCCTGACTTTCACACTCATTTAAGTACTCCAAGAACTGCAAGCAATAATCTTCCCAGAGTGCAGGATAACAATTGGCCACTATCATAAACAAATGAAACTCATAACATTATTATATAATCCAAGACGGTCATAAGATTAGAAAGATGATAGAAATATATCAGTCAACCATATACTATGCAGTTTGTAAACATACATACAACCACAATTTAAAATGAAGGAACAAAATGAATAAGACAACCTCAAGTCCTTCAGCTTAAAAACAATCCTTGTACTCTTTGATGAAACTTGTTGGAAGACGACCTCATCAATGACACCAATAATGTCTAATGAAGGATAAAATATGAAAACATGTTATAAAAAGATGGTTGCAATGGTTGGAATAAAGTTTTTTAAAATGGAAGGTAAAATGATAGTTGGACCTACTAGCAGGCCATACTAAAAGTCACCAGCAATGATATTGGTAAATTGAATAAAATTGTGTATTCTTAAAGGCACATTAACCAAATTAGTTTGTCTAAAAATAGTAACTCCAGTAAATACTAATTTATACGGGTGCACACAAACTCTTTATTGACCATCATTCTTGACCACTTTAAAATTGTGCATCATATAAGTGCATTTTTCTTTCAAAATCGGCTTCTAAGACTTGAGTTGGTCTCGCTTACAAACCGCATGAATTTGGTCTCCCTGGTTATGGCAAAGAATGTAACAAATGGTTAGTCAGGAAAATAATTAACAAAAGACAAAACCCACCCCAAAAAAAAAATAGTAATGATACGTTGGAATCCACTATAACCATCTCAGCTTGCTCAGGCTTGTTCGGTGTTCCCACAAACCAAAGATCAGTTATCCTGACAGCAAGTTTCAGGGTTTCTTTGGATCCATTTATGTCTTGTATCTTGTCTAGAATACGAGCCATCATTTTGTGGAAAAAATGTAGAAAAATATATGTAACCTCAAGTACAAAAGATCTAGAATAATGGTCATTTTCCAAACGGCTGGTATTTGTGTGTTTAAATATTGAGTCCGGATGATAATACGATAACAACTAACAGTAGGTAGTGGAACTAAGTCAAGGGATAAACTATTTTTGGGTGCTAAAGTACAAAAAATCAACAATAATGATCCTTTGCAAAACGTATGGTATAGATTGTGTTTTAAAATTGAGTCTGAATCATCATTCTCTGTTGACTCTGCATACAAAGTGTGATTTACAACACTTGCTTTGTGTGCTCTTATTCTTCCTTGCCCCCTGAGACTCCTTCATTAGATCATGATCACTGAAAATCCAAATTTTAAACAAACTTTCAAGAGTTAAGTAAAAGGGTTGTTGCTGCTATGGTTGAGTGAACTTTAATCTTGAGGACACACACCAATCTTGAGACACACCACAGAAAAAGATGGAACAAAGCAATGTTTTTCCCTTCTGTGGAATGGTGAATGGAAACACGAAAAAATAAATAGGAACTGCAAAATGAAAGGGGCTGATTGGAACAGTGGTGACTTCTTGAATTTACTTGTTTATTCCTGCAAAACTTGTGTCTTTGTGTCTATCTCTTTCTCTCTATTTCTCTCTTTGACACTGTAGCATGTAAAAATGAGAAGCAACAATTTTTCTTTTATCAAAAAGACAGACAGAATAGCATTACACGATTTGAAGGGCAAAAACATAAAACAACAGCCAATGGAACTAAGCCAAGGGCCACCCATCATTGCATACTCAATCATAGCTGATATTGAATCTCAATAGTTGTTACAACGTCACAATTTTTTCATAATTTATAGTGATCTGTACTAACAAAGGTGAACAATTTGTCCAGTTTCTAAAACTTCATTTAGGCAAAACATATTTTAACACTTTAAACAACAAGATGGATCAAGCCAAAAAACAGAAGATATTTTAATATTTGCCCATTTTCTTAGATGGACCTTTATGTTTAGGCCATGGGAGGCATATTTATTCACAATCTAATCAAGTTTCGCTTTTATTTACTTTGTACACTATACCCTCACCCAAGACGTGTTTGCCAGTCATTGTGATTACAACTTCATAATTTTTTCATCATTTATAGTGATCTGTACCAACAAAGGTGAACAATTTGCCTAGTTTCTAAAACTTCATTTAGACATTTCAGCAAACACATAACTTATAACCTATTTCACCAACAATGTAACCACATGACAGTTAACGTTTTCTAAAAGGAAAATGATTATCTTTTTTATCACTAGCTACACAGCAAGCCAAATTTAGCATGATCAAATCACAACATAAGCAATGGTTGTTGAGTAAACATGCAAAAAAAAATTAAAACGAACAACAAAACCAAAAAAATAATCAAGAGAAGAACATTGAATGACAAAAGAATACCGTATTATAGGCCAAAACTGAGGTTGTTAACAAACTAAAGCCGTGGGCGCTGGATTCTTTTTCGCTGTTGAAGGAAATTAAAATGGCTATTGCAGAGATCCAAAACTCAAGAAGCAATGGGGTTTTCTTCTTACCTCAGAGAAACACAGGCCACACCTTTATTTTCGTCCTGGTCTGCATCTTCGAAAGGACAATTCGGTGGAGAGCACAGGAAGGAAGTGGGAATAGGCATGCCGCAGAGTGCAGGCGCCATGCCACTGGGTCTCTCTCTGCCACCGCCACTGTCTGCAACTGCAACGTGGACGCTGAAAAGATCGAACGAGATTAGAGGCAACGACAGGTGGCTTTAGCTATCAGTAGGGAATGGAGGGAAAAATGGAGTAGCGCAAAGACTATAAAACCCTAAAATGTGCGACGTGTCAACAAAGTAGCAAAGGGCAAAAAGGGATTTTCGCTAAACTATTCTTTTCATATAGATATATTAGATTCTTAATTTTATAATTTTAGTAGATTTTAACCAATATTAGAATGTATATTAGAAGTGTGTTGCTAGCAATTTTTTTTAATAACCAAGCATTACTCTTCAAGAGTGTGTACTTTTTAAATGTATTATGCAATAATTCTCTTTGAAGGTAAATATTATTGCAGAGTGTTCGTTCTCTCTTTTTGAGAAATGAATTAGGAAAGAAATAAGACAAAAAATATTAAAAAATATAAATTTTTTAATATATGAATAGATAGAAATAAAAAAGAAAGAAGTTTCTTCAGAGCCTTGATCTCGACCTCGGGGTCCTCGCCGAGCATAATCGGCATCGACGACAGAGGGTGGTGCTGCTGCGGCGGTGGAGGGAGGTCACCGTTGGAGACAGCCTCAATCATCATGTCGCGCACACCTTCCTTCCCACTTGTTCTTGTTTCTCGGATAAATGCATGGTTACTTTCTTCGATCGAGAGACATTGCATTTTCAACAAAAATCGTAAGTTTTACTCATTACAAATGCGTTCTATTTTAGTTTTTGACAATTGGGGGTTTTGCAAAATGTGTTATTTTGAACAAGCATATGCAAAATCGAATACTATCCGTACCTGTACCCGATTACAAAAGTCAAATACTATCCGTACCTATTTCGGATCAAAGCCAAAATTTTCCATCAAATCGGATGAAGGCGGGGTAGTGCCCAAAAGTAGAGGTTTTGGGAGCCATACTTAATGCAAAGGGAAATGGGTACCGAGGAATTGCATAAAGTTCACATTTTGGAGCGGGTTTGAGGAGAAAAGAAGGGAAGGGGATGGAAAAAATAGAGAAACCCGTTTTGGGGTAAGTTTTAGTTGTTGATATTTTTAAAATTATTAACGACTTTAATTTTGAGGGAAATACAGATCAATTTGAATTATTTTTTTTTAAAATTAAAATAATTTTTTTAAAAGATAAAAGATGAAATTAAAAAAATAAAAGATAAAAGACAGAAGTGTCATTTGAATTTTTTTTTATTTGATATTTTTCTGTCATCACGTACTAAATCCTATGAAGGATAGAATTATGAAAAACCATAGAGGTAGCCCACATATGTCTGCTTTAATGACAAAATAAAAGTGCCATGTTGTGACCCTCAAGTTTTAATACAAGGATAGTTTGGCAATCATTACGAATAAGAACCAAAATTTTCATGTTTACTCTGTACTCCACATAATAAATACAACTGTCAAAATAACTTATTTTTAAATAAATAACCAATGTCTTAAAAATATCAGCTAAATAATCAATAATAAAAACATTGCAAATCCCATTAAAAATAGAAATCAAAATACGATTAACGGGTGATATTCATTAACAAAGACTTCTGATTTATATTTCTTAATTAATATCTTTATAACATTAATTTATATTTACTGTGTCGTAATAGCTTGTCTCTAAAGGGAACTTATTTACGGGTTAATTATGGAAATGGTTAGAATTTTAAAAAATTACTATAATGAATATTTTTTTTTTAAAAAAAGTATGAAAATGAGTAAATCATATTTTGATATACGATTTTTCAATAAAAAAAATCGTATGTCAAAGATCTCACTTTTTATATTTATAATAACTTTTAATTGATCGATAATGTTAAACTTTTTACAGACAGTATTGATAAGAAAAAAAAAAAAAGACAGAGAGAGTGTAATGAAATTTTTTAAAGTAATGAATCCGAAAGTCTAAATCACTAATGAAATTTTTTTAAAGTAATGAATTTTTTTAAAATATTATCAGTATGAAAAAAAAAGAAAAGAAGAACAATAATTAAAAAGCTTTTCTACTTCTCCGGCGTTTGCAATACTTAAAACCGTAACTACCCCTACATTATCCATTTCATTACATCCAGTAACGTCGTCACTTCACAACTAATGCAGGGGCTCTTGCGTCAATTCACGTTCAGAGTGAGCAAAGTGCCAAACCCGGAAACGCGATCTCAGAAAACTCAACTCCAGCAACCTTCTTTTTCTGCAATTCTGATCCCTCTCAAACCTTGCTCACTAACTCGTTCTCTTCCCCTTCTCAACTCAGTGAAAAACTGAAAATTCACCGAGTCAATTCGCTCCTCTCGCAGCTCATGGCACCACGATCCTAGCGTAGACGCGCCCGCATTTGATTTTCCCCGAAGATCTCACTTTCAGCCGCGTTGCCGAGTCGCAACTCGCTCCGAACTCGGGAATGGCTTCTTCGGAAGCCGATTCCCGGCTGAGACAGGTCGTGGTCCCCGCGCTCGAGAAGATCGTCAAGAACGCGTCGTGGCGGAAGCACGCGAAGCTCGCGCACGAGTGCAAATCGGTGATCGAGAGCCTCAACCACCAGCAAGCGCCGCCGCCGGGATCTCCGTCGGACAACGAACCGGAAACCGCCGCCCCCGGTCCGCTCCACGACGGCGGCCCGGTGGAATTCTCGCTCGCGGAGTCGGAGTCCATCCTCGCGCCGCTCATCAATGCCGCCGGCTCCGGCGTTCTCAAGATCGCCGATCCCGCCGTCGACGCCATCCAGAAGCTCATCGCGCACGGCTACCTCCGCGGTGAGGCTGACCCGGACTCCGGCGCCGCCGCGCCGGAGGCCAAGCTACTCTCCAGCCTAATCGAATCGGTTTGCAAATGCCACGATTTCGGCGACGATGCGATGGAATTGCTCGTCTTGAAAACCTTACTCTCCGCTGTGACGTCGATTTCGCTGCGAATCCACGGCGATTCATTGCTCCTCATAGTGCGAACCTGCTACGACATATATTTGGTCAGCAAAAACGTTGTGAATCAAACAACGGCGAAGGCTTCGTTGATTCAAATGCTGGTGATCGTGTTCCGGAGAATGGAGGCGGATTCCTCCACGGTGCCTATTCAGCCGATTGTGGTGGCGGAATTGATGGAGCCGGTGGAGAAATCCGACGTGGACAATTCGATGACGCAGTTCGTTCAAGGTTTCATAACGAAGATAATGCAGGACATTGACGGAGTTTTGAACCCTACGACGCCGAGTGGGAAGGTTTCTTTATTAGGTGGACACGACGGTGCGTTTGAGACAACCACGGTTGAGACTACGAACCCTACCGATTTGTTGGATTCTACTGATAAGGACATGTTGGATGAGAAGTATTGGGAGATTAGTATGTATAAGACGGCGTTGGAGGGACGGAAGGGGGAGCTTGTGGATGGGGAAGTGGTGGAGAGGGACGATGATTTGGAGGTTCAGATTGGGAACAAGTTGAGGAGGGATGCTTTCTTGGTGTTTAGGGCGCTTTGTAAGTTGTCCATGAAGACACCGCCCAAGGATGCGGCCGGGGACCCGCAGCTGATGAAGGGGAAGATTGTGGCTCTGGAGTTGCTGAAGATCTTGCTGGAGAATGCTGGAGCTGTGTTCAAGACTAGTGAAAGGTATCATGTTTTACTATGTTCCTCTTTAGGTTGAAGTTTAAACTTTGGCATTGTTGCCAGTTAGGGAGAAGATGTGTGCTATTTTAGTTTTGCTGGTAGATGACAAGAAGGTGTAGTTTCTAAGTTAAACATAGTAGTGAAGGTGGGGTAGACTTGATTGCATTGTCTGGATGTTCTGTCTAGGAGTTAACTCATAAGTCATAACTATTACTTTCTCACTTGTACATTATATTTTATATGGCTAGGGATTTAGAATTTGACGACACTAATGTAAGAACAGACGTGCTATATGGGATGAAATAGTCTTTTAGAATTTTGACATGGCAGATTATCAGCTTGTTTGGAAAACCGATTGTGGGTGGCCACCGTAGGCTGCTGGAAGTAACAAAGGTGTTACTTTTGTCCCAAATGTAATTTTGGAGGCTGCTCACTGGCTTTCCAAACATGCACTATAAAAATACTTATACTCACCCAAAGTAGATTTAAGAAAGGGACATCAAGATACATGTGGTAGTGATAATGTGTATGTATTTCATACATAATCAATTTACACTATTAAGCAGTTCTGATGTAAGAATTAGCTTACTTACATGTTACAACTTGTCCTTGTAGATAACGATTTTAGCCAATCTGACCATTCTGATATACCCAGGCATCACGCATATTTCACTTTCTTCGGAATCAGTTTATGCCTTCATATTAATATAAGGTAACATTAAAAAAAATCTTGGACTAAGGTAAAACATTTCAGGCTTGATATGCTGGAAGTATACTTTTCATCTAGTGGCAGCTTTTGTTAAGTAATCGTCCTATAAAAACCATTTTTTTCCAGGGTAAGAATGAATTTAATCATGTTGGTGTCAACGGTTGCAGAAATAAGAATAAATTTGAATTACACACACATAAAGTTATCTATTAGATAATCTAAAGAGAAATATGTTAATGCAATAATGATGTGTTTGGGAATTGTTAGATTAAGCTTCACAAGTTTGAGAATATTTTTATCTTTACAACCAGTCTAGTCTCAGCAATTCCTTTGGGCAGGATATTATATGGTTTCTACTAGAATTAAACATTTTCCTTTGAGAACTAATTTAGGTCTGAAAAATATTATGTTTGCTGGATACCCAACTATATATAAAATAAAGCTGATTGATATGGTCATTATAAGGGCAGTGGCCATTGTTCATTTTAAAATTTAAAGCAATTTGGTCGTTGTATGTGCACTGTGCTCTTTGTTGCTGTTGACATCTTGATCTTTTCTGCATCTTCCCCTCCTTACTTTAGAGGTTATAATCTGAATCCCAATGCAAACTACAATATTCAAGGTCCTTTTTCCATGTTGAAAATATTTGTTCAATTTTTGGCTTTCATTTTTCCATTTTATTTGGATTGAAGAATAATTCTCTCCAGTATTCACTCTTGGAGTTTTTCAATCTTGATGGGAGTGAATACCAATGCCATTCTTGTAGTAAAAACTTTGTTCTAATCTTGACTTGTCAATTTTTTGCTATTCCTGGATTCAGCTGTAGATGAAATTGTTTTTATTTAGTTGTTCCTTTCCCTGCCCTTTGTGCCTTTGGGAACCTGCAATCTGGAATTTCAGAACTTTAAGGTAGATGCAATTAGCATGCACTGTCACTGACAATGTAATCCCCCCCTTCCCCCATTTCCAATTTGTAGATAGGCAGTTAAGTTAGTCTGGTAATCATGATTTGTTTGTCTTTCCTAGGTATTTGGGATTATTTGACATATAAAGTAGGAAGAATATTTTCTGTTAGAAATTTAGGAGCCATTTGAAATACCTACTCTGGATACTAGCTTCTGGTTTTTTTGGATTCTTCTGTACCTTACAGTTTCTTGCAAATTATAACAACAAGGTTACATGACTATGTCAGGGTTTTGTTTCCCTTCACAATAAATTATGTTATGCATGTCTTGGTTTTTGAATTTCCAGCTTAAGAATTATTCCTAGGCTAACATGGCCATGAAAGTCCTGTGTCTTAGCAAGGTATTCCTATTTGGAGCTTCCTCTAAAATTAAATGAATAATTGAATGCACAAAATTATAATTTTGATCTTGCATTATTTTTACTAATTTAGTTTAGCATTTTTAGTTGTGCCATACACAAGTTTGAATACCCCTTCTGGCTTCTGTCCTCATAATTGATTCAGCTGGAACAGGTAGAGTAATTGATTAAATTATGTGAACCTGCTATCTATGAATTGAATGTACTTCATCTTCTGCTATTATATTTTTTTAGTGTGGACTATTACTGTGTTTTATTTTTTATTTATTTATTTTGTGTTTGTCTCTTGAATTTAACATATGACTTTTTGTCCCTCATCATTAATGCAAAGTAACATTTTCTTCCTTTGTTCTATACACCACTTGACACTATTTACTTCATAATTTTGCCAGATGACAAAAATAGTACTGATGGTTAAATTTGGTTGTGGATGAGCAGGTTTTTAGGTGCCATCAAGCAGTACTTATGTTTATCCTTGTTGAAGAACAGCGCTTCAACTCTTTTGATTGTGTTTCAGCTGTCATGCTCCATTTTTATCAGTCTGGTGTCAAGATTTAGAGCTGGATTGAAGGCAGAAATTGGGGTTTTTTTCCCTATGATTGTTCTGAGGGTCCTAGAAAATGTTTCTCAACCTAATTTTCAGCAGAAGATGACAGTGCTTCGATTTCTGGATAAGCTTTGTGTTGATTCACAGATATTGGTTGACATATTTATCAACTATGACTGTGATGTCAATTCATCAAATATATTTGAGAGGTGTGCTATTATTTTATTTAATTTTTTATAGTTATTTTATTTGATTTACTGTATAAATAATATGTGCAGTTTCATGTTTAGAATATGGATCTTAAGTTTAATAGCATCTCCATTTTGTTGGAGTGTTTTTCATACAGCATTCATACTGGTGTGGCTGAGGCTGTCTTGATTGTCACTTAATATACTCTTTATATTTTATATCTAATTGTTATATTCCTCATAAGATGGTCAATGGACTTCTTAAAACTGCTCAAGGTGTCCCTCCTGGTGTAATGACCACACTTTTGCCACCTCAAGAAGCAACATTAAAACTTGAGGCCATGAAAAGCTTGGTTGCCGTTCTAAAATCAATGGGAGACTGGATGAACAAACAATTGCGCATTCCTGACCCTCATTCAGCCAAGAAAGTTGAAGCAACAGATAATAGCCCTGAAAGTGGAGGTTTTACCATGGTAAATGGGAATGGGGAAGACCCTGTTGATGGTTCTGACTCCCAATCGGAAGTCTCCAATGATGCATCTGATGTTTCAACTATTGAGCAGCGACGGGCTTATAAACTGGAACTCCAGGTAAACAAATGAACAAGGTTTTGTTAATAAAGTATATCTTTGCTGTAGCTTTTTTACCAATGAAGCTAATGCAAGTGTATGGCAGGAAGGTATATCACTTTTTAATAGGAAGCCTAAGAAAGGAATTGAGTTTCTGATCAATGCCAAGAAGGTGGGTGATTCGCCAGAGGAAATAGCTGCTTTTCTTAAAGATGCATCTGGGTTGAACAAGACTTTGATTGGTGATTATCTGGGAGAAAGGGAAGAGTTATCCTTGAAGGTAATGCATGCCTATGTGGATTCCTTTAACTTTCAAGGGATGGAGTTTGATGAGGCAATCAGGGTCTTTCTTCAAGGATTCAGACTGCCTGGTGAGGCGCAGAAAATTGATAGGATCATGGAAAAGTTTGCTGAACGTTATTGCAAATGTAATCCAAAGGCCTTTTCTAGTGCTGACACTGCATATGTCCTAGCCTATTCTGTTATAATGCTTAATACAGATGCTCACAATCCTATGGTGAAGAATAAGGTGTGCTCACAATCTTATAGTTCTGTAAATTGATGTACACATAAGGCTTTGATATGTTTTGGGACCTTGTAAGTTAGTGTTTTTTCATTTTTAGTCCCTGTAAGTTGGTGCCTTTTCAATTTTGGTTCATGTAAGTTTTTTTTGTTCATTTTTAGTCCTTTTAAGATTTTAATTTTTTCATTTATAGTCCTCATAAGTTCACGCTTACAGGGATCAAAATTATGCAAACTTGCAAGACTAAAAATGAGCAAAATATCTTAGATGAACCAAAGTTGAAAAAGCGCAAACTTATAGAGACTAAAAATGAACAAATGTTTTTACAAGGACCAAAATTTAAAAAGTACAAACTTACAGGGACTAAAAACATATTTAAGCCTACAAATAATTATGATAGAAATGATGACTTATTTTCTTATTGGTTGTTGAGTTATGCAGATGTCTGCTGATGATTTCATAAGAAACAATCGTGGCATTGATGATGGAAAAGATTTGCCTGAGGAATACTTGAGGGCCTTGTTTGAGAGAATATCTAGAAATGAGATCAAAATGAAAGAAAATGATGTGGCTCCTCAACAAAAACAGGCTGTGAACCCTAATAGACTTTCAGGCTTGGATAGTATATTGAATATTGTGATCCGTAAACGCGGGGAAGGGAACATGGAGACCAGTGATGATCTTATCCGTCATATGCAAGAACAATTCAAAGAAAAAGCTCGCAAATCTGAGTATGTATTTTTTCCATTCTCTAGAAGTGATAATTTCCTTTCCAAATTTATTTCTTGGGTTGCTGAAAACATTTTACCTGATGTTGTTTTTGGCATGAAGAATCTTATGTTGACTTCATCCTGTTTATAGATCCTACCATGTCTACTAGTATTTATCTGCTTTGTACATGATCCTTGTCCATTTGAAGTGTGATGGGTATCGATCTAAAAATGTTCACACTAGTTTGCAGTTTTTTTAAGTGACTTGTCAAAGAAAAATAGTTCCTAGATATTTTATTTTCTTGATATGCATTTGCTTGCAATTTGCAGGTCAATCTATTATGCAGCAACAGATGTTGTAATCCTGAGATTCATGATTGAGGTGTGTTGGGCACCGATGTTAGTCGCTTTCAGTGTTCCTCTTGATCGAAGTGATGATGAGGTTGTAATATCTCTGTGTCTTGAAGGCTTCCGCTATGCTATTCATGTTACTTCTGTAATGTCGATGAAGACTCATAGAGATGCTTTTGTGACTTCATTAGCAAAGTTTACCTCACTACATTCACCAGCAGATATTAAGCAGAAAAATGTCGATGCAATTAAGGTTAGTCAAATTTAACTTCTCTTCTACCTGGCTTATGAACATCATATAAGCTGAAGTGATTATCAATTATCAATTAGCAATTCTTATTCTGTGTTATGTTACTTCCTACTCATAATGTTAATACCCTCTTTCAAAATGCTTCATTGTCTGTGTATTATTGCATTCCCATGGCATCTTTTATCATTTCAAGTTCACATATACATTTTTCCTTTAATGGATGTTTTTATCCTATCCGAAACTACACTCTCTGCAAGTGCTTTCATTGCTACATGCATACCAATATAAACAAAATTAGTTTGGACTTCCCTTCTACAAATATAATAATTACCAAATTAATGTAGTGGTTTTGGGGAGTTTTGCTGCATTTGCTGAAAATGATTCTTGGAACAATATCTGAAGGCATATGATAGTAGTTATTTGTTGGATCTTTTTTAAGTTTTGGGTAGTGTATTCTTGGTACCTGAACTTTGTGTTCAGTTTTTGTTGATTACATTATATGACTGAACGTGTCATCTGTTTTATTACTAGGCAATAGTTGTTATTGCTGATGAGGATGGAAATTACTTACAAGAAGCTTGGGAACATATCTTGACTTGTGTTTCCCGGTTTGAGCATCTACATCTTCTTGGAGAGGGGGCTCCACCAGATGCCACATTCTTTGCCTTTCCTCAGAATGATTCAGAAAAAACAAAGCCGGCAAAGTCAACCATTCTTCCTGTTTTGAAGAAGAAGGGACCTGGGAGGATGCAGTATGCAGCTGCTACTTTGATGCGGGGTTCATATGATAGTGCTGGAATTGGCAGTAATGGTTCTGGTGTCACATCAGAACAGGTGAACAATCTAGTCTCTAATTTAAATATGTTGGAACAAGTTGGAAGCTCTGAAATGAATCGCATATTCACTCGGAGCCAGAAGTTGAACAGTGAGGCCATAATAGATTTTGTTAAGGCTCTATGCAAGGTCTCCATGGAGGAATTGAGGTCTCCATCTGATCCACGTGTTTTCAGCCTTACAAAGATTGTTGAGATTGCGTATGTATTACTCACCTACCACTTCAAACATGCTACCTCTTTTTGCCTTCCCTCTGAATTTTTCTTTTTCCTCATGGTTCTTGTGGTTCATTGGTTGGGGATTTTTACAAAACAAACATACATAATAGCACTTGACAAGCTTTGTTGTTTATAAATTGATTTGACACAACTGTTTTTCTCCTTTTTGGTTGATTGCCATTGCCCCTTCTATATCCCCAACTCTCATGCTCACTTTTTTGTAGTCTGAGGAAATTGTTGAATTGAACTCTTTTTTCTGTTCAACTCCGGTAAAATATCAGGATGTTTGCATGTGAAAGGGTCACCTGTTTCTTTTAACTCCCAGTTTCAGTTCAGATGGTAAGACAAGGGATAAAGTGCTTAATTTTATTGAAGAGAAGAACATTACAAGTGTGCCCAAGAATTAAGGTGGGAAAGTGTAATTCATTTGAAAAACAAATGTTTGGGCAGAGCATCAAGCATATGATTATGTTGCATGATTGATTGATGTTTATATGCTACTACCTGTTGTTTGACTCGAATATTATGTAACAGGCACTATAATATGAACCGCATCAGGCTTGTGTGGTCAAGCATCTGGCATGTTCTCTCTGATTTCTTTGTAACTATTGGCTGTTCGGCAAACCTTTCAATTGCAATTTTTGCAATGGATTCCTTGCGTCAGTTGTCAATGAAATTTCTAGAGCGGGAAGAACTGGCTAATTATAATTTTCAAAATGAATTTATGAAGCCTTTTGTTATTGTTATGCGAAAGAGTAGTGCTGTTGAAATTAGAGAACTAATTATCAGATGTGTCTCTCAAATGGTTCTATCTCGTGTCAACAATGTCAAATCTGGATGGAAGAGCATGTTCATGGTAGAGCTGATAAACTCCTATTGTCTATAGAGAGCTTCAATTAATGCATATGTTTGTTCATTTTTTCTCTCCTCTACTTACTGCTCATAGATCTGATTTCAGGTATTCACAACAGCAGCTTATGATGACCACAAAAACATTGTACTCTTATCTTTTGAAATTATGGAGAAGATTATTCGAGATTACTTTCCATACATCACTGAGACTGAAACCACAACCTTCACAGACTGTGTGAATTGCCTAATTGCGTTCACCAATAGTAGATTCAATAAAGAGATTAGCCTAAATGCCATTGCTTTTCTTCGGTTCTGTGCAACAAAACTAGCAGCAGGAGACCTTGGCTCATCATCAAGGAATAAGGATAAGGAAGTTACTGGAAAGATTTCTTCATCTTCACCTCAAACAGGAAAGGAGGGGAAAAAAGATAACGGAGAGGTGATTGACAAGGATGATCATCTCTATTTCTGGTTTCCTTTATTGGCAGGTGAAGACATGATATAAAGTTTATCTAGACATGAATATTTGGGAAAAAGTTATGAATTTATGTTTCTTAACTTTTTCGAATGATTAGTGCTTCTTTTGCTACCATCTTGCTTCATGTCTTAAGAAGTTTAGCATGTTGCAAATGTACATATACTTATTTGTCTACTTTCTGCAGGTTTATCTGAGCTTAGCTTTGACCCAAGACCTGAGATTAGGAAGAGTGCCTTGGAAGTCCTGTTTGAAACCTTACGTAACCATGGGCATCTTTTTTCACTACCTTTATGGGAAAGAGTATTTGAGTCTATCCTATTTCCTATATTCGATTATGTTCGGCATTCTATTGATCCTTCAGGGAGTAGTTCACCGATCAATGAAGTAGAGGCTGATGGTGAGCTTGATCAAGATGCTTGGCTTTACGAAACATGCACATTGGCTCTCCAATTGGTTGTAGATCTTTTTGTTAACTTTTATGACACTGTCAATCCACTTTTAAGAAAGGTGCTGATGCTCCTGGTTAGCTTTATAAAGCGCCCTCATCAAAGCCTTGCTGGCATTGGTATTGCTGCTTTTGTTCGTTTGATGAGTAATGCTGGGGAGCTGTTTTCTGATGAAAAGTGGTTAGAAGTGGTTTTCTCATTAAAAGAAGTAGCAAATGCAACACTTCCTAACTTTCTGTTTGTTGAAAGTGAGGACTTTACTAAAAATCAGGAACATGCTTCAACAGCTGAAGATGATAGAGATCGTGCCGAGTCTGGCTCCCCAGATAATTTAGAAAGCTTGAGGATTCGTCGTCTTTATGCTCATTTAGCTGACGCAAAATGCCGAGCTGCTGTTCAACTTTTATTGATTCAGGTAATTTTATATTCTGTTACTCCAAATATCTGCCTTGTTGTTGAAAGAAATTATGAAGGAGCCCAAGAACGGTAGCTGTTGCATTTAGTTTATTCAGAAAATTAAGATCCTTTATTTATTTATTTTTATGTTAAGCTAGATTCTTATTATTTTAGCACTACTCAAATAATGTATAATATTAAAAATATGCACCTGATGGGAGCAGACGTGTCTTTCCTATTCAGCACCTCATTCCAACGTGCATTGGTGTTCACTTTTATTCTTCCCTGTCAAATTAGATGCATGTGATGTTGCAAAATGATGTTAACTCTCTTTCTGAAATTGGCAGGCGGTGATGGAGATCTATAACATGTATCGCCCTCACCTTTCAGCAAAAGCCATGCTAGTCCTGTTTGATGCTCTGCACGATGTTGCGATACATGCACACCAGATTAACGGCAATACTATGTTACGTTCAAAGCTTCAAGAGTTTGGTTCTGTGACCCAAATGCAAGACCCTCCACTGTTACGCCTCGAGAATGAATCGTACCAGACCTGCCTTACATTTTTACAAAACCTTGTCATTGACAAGCCTCCTAGTTACAAGGTGGATGAGGTTGAATCACATCTCATCCGGCTTTGTCAGGAGGTTTTGGAGTTTTATATTGAAGTTGCAGGTTTTGAACAAAAATCTGAATCTTCTCATGGTAGACAGCAACACTGGTTGATTCCCTTAGGCACTGGGAAGAGGAGAGAATTGGCTGCACGTTCACCTCTCATTGTGGCTACTCTGCAGGCTATTTGTAGTTTGGGAGATACTTCTTTTGAGAAGAACTTGTCTCATTTCTTCCCTCTCATTTCTAGCTTGGTACGTTGTGAACATGGGTCAAAGGATGTCCAGGTTGCTCTCAGTGACATGCTTAGTTTATCAGTTGGTCCTATTTTGTTACAGTCATGTTGATGATTTGGGTAAAGATTAACCCTGCATTTTGAGATGTAGGATATTTTTTTGTTTAAATCTTTTTGTTCATAATTTTCTCCTCTCCTCTGCCTTGGATTACTTGTCAATAATATACTTTGTCAGTGTATGAAAAGTTGGTAGTGAATTTGTCTTAGCTACACCTTCCTAACTACTGTAGTTTAGAAGCTAGCTTTTCCCGGTCAGAATTGATATGTATTACCGTAAGGCTGAATGTTGTATTTTTGTCTATTACTCATTTTTCTTTTTAAAAGAATTAGTTTTGCAGCATTATGTTCTGTAAAGATTAGTCTATCGGAATTTTCTTGTTCTGTGGTGTTTATTTTTCTGGTTGTAAAGCGTTAATCTTGCTGTAAAAAAAAGAGCTTTAGTCTTAATTAGGGTATGTTTGGATAAATTTCTTCATGTATATTTATAAGAGAAGAAAATAAGGAATTATGAAATAAATTTCTTTCATAAGTTAAAATTAATTTATATACAAGTAAAAATCAGTTTTTGGAAAGATTAATATAAGGAAATTTTTACAAATTAGCTCATAAGAGAAGTTTTTTTTTTCCTTTTACAATTATTTATAAAAAAAAGTTGATCTAAATGGACTTTAATAAAGTTGTTCTTTTATTTGAATTCGTTTTAATTAGTAAAATAATGTTTTTGCTGAAGATGATTTTAAGAAAGTTTAATTTTAGTGTTATCCCTGTAAAGATTTTTATACTATTAATTAATTAGAAATTACTTATGAAGAGGGATATGTTATTCTAAAGAGTAATTTTGAGAAAGTTATTTTTTATTCATAGAAATAGAAGAGAAATATTTAGAAGAGAAATATTTAGAAGTTTATAACAATTCACATATTATTTAATCAATTGAACTAAATTTCCTCAATTTATTTTCATTCTTTTTTCTTTATTTTCTTGTAATATAATGATTAAATGTGAGTTCTCTTTAACTATGAGGATTAACATTTTAAAATTACTCTCAAAATAACTTAGATTCCTCATTGATATTTTATATATAATATAAAAAATATTACATTATTAATATATTTTAAATAAATTCTTGAAGAAATATTTTTTAAAATTTTTTGACACAAATTTTGCAAAAAATAATCATTTCTCTAAAATTAAGTAAAAGAAAATATGTAATTCTTCTCCTTCTACATTAAAAAAAAAGTCGGCTCTCAAGAATAGTGCTATGATAGAGACTTGGGTTTTGTGTGGTGCTCAGTCCCACATCGATGAATATGAGATGCTCAGTCCCACATCGATGAATATGAGATGCTTAGTGGAGTATTTAA
Source organism: Glycine max (assembly GCF_000004515.6). Lineage (NCBI taxonomy): Eukaryota > Viridiplantae > Streptophyta > Magnoliopsida > Fabales > Fabaceae > Glycine > Glycine max. Next base: position 48,921,745 of record NC_016088.4, read on the forward strand.
TTGCATGGTTCTCCCCACTTGAATAGGTAGCTTTTAAGGGTGGATTCCTCCGGTGCTTGGGTGTAATCAATCTGTAATTAAATGTCAATCTCAATTAAGTTTTGAGATGGAACCACCAAAAATATACTTATATTTTACACCTGTGCACAACAAAATACAAACATAAAATATTTTATCAAAAAAAGAAAATATAAAGTGATCTCCTTTAAAATTAAAATAGTTTAATTACCTATTTAATTCTCTTACAACAAATTTTTATTTTAATTCCTTTTAACTTAAAACATCTCATTTTGATCATGTTCTAGGGGTTACCCGGCTAATAATACTAAACGAGAATGACTAAAGTAAACATAAAATACAAACCGTTATAAGATACAAAATTGGAGTAAGAAAACGGGGAGTGTGGGATACCCAACGCAAATCAACATATGACACGTGCCATAACATATTCTCCCACCAATTTAGACCCCTAACAATTGTATAAATATTTACATTCTTCACAAATGTAAATTAACTAATATCATATTAAGACAACATACTATTTTCTCTCTCCCTCCCTTATCCATTTTCTCTCAATCTCATACATCTACACACTTGTGGCAAGCATACCAACATATTCCTATTCTTTATTTTATTTATCCTTTTGATCTTTGTCATCTAAAATTTGTTTGAAATGAATGTTGATTAAATGAATCACCTTATGTTAGTTTCAAATGAGATTAGTCACACTTAATGATAAAAATCAAAAGGATAAAAAAATTGTAACTATAGAAACATGTTTTAATCTATAAAAACTAAAAAAGATTTTTTTTTTTTTTACGGCTTATAGAGCAAAATGCCCAAAACAGAAACATAAAGAAAACTAAGTAAGCATAGAGCGTACTACATCATACGATAAAAAACAGTAACATAAGAAAGGAGGAGTCTCCAAGGAGATAAAACTAGGAGGACTCCCTATAAAAGAATATTATTGCAACTATAGGGATAAAAAAAGAAATTAAACCAATTAAAATTTGATGTAGCTAAGTGTCCAATACGTGAAGTAAATGCTAATATTAAATTAGTGTAAATGGTCACTTAAGTTCTTATTTTGTAGGTGCTGATAATTTTGTCCCTATATTATAAAAATGATCAATTTGGTTCACAAATATGCAAATGTACTAATATTTTAGTTCGACCGCCAAGTTATTTTTGTTTTAGTTAACATTGACGGTAGATGTGGCATGTCATTGATGACGAGGCAAATGCACGTATGCAGGAAACATTCCACATCAATCAATAGTGTTTTGAACTAAAATGTCAGTGATTTTTTCTCATTATTACCACTCTTTGATGACTTCGTGATTCTGCCTTCAATGGCTTAGCAATTCCGACAAACAACTCGGTAAGAAGTATTGATTCCGGCAAATAACCCCCAACGCCATTCTTCAAACCCCAATTTTGTTGCAATTCTAGCTTATCCTAGTTGAACTCACTCTAAGTCAAGACCTTCAAGACTTTGGAATGGAGCTATGTGTGCAAGCAACTCTCAACATTCACCTCAACCATTGAAGGATGAAGGGGGAAAGGGAAGTGGAGTTGTGGAGGAGGGTTGGTGGGTGGGTGACCACAATGGTGGATACATCTTGATGAAGCCGCCACAAGTGGTATACAATGGAAGGATTGTTGGAAAAGAAGGGAGATATTTTCTTCAAAAAGATAGAACTGACAAATTGATACCTAGTTACTTGACCTAAAGCGGGAAAATCACTTTTGACATGTGTATTTGTCACGTTGTCCTTTACTTGTCACGTCGTAAAAAATAATAACGAAAATAGATACAACTTGATAGTTGAACTAAATTAACATTACATTTATATTTTTGTAGATTAAATTGATCGTTTTCATAATATATGCACGGAATTGTCACTATTTGTAAAATGCAGATACTAAAGTGGTTATTTACACATTAAATTATTAATGTGTCATGCCATCCAATCTCGTTACAAGGTTGGATATTATATAACAAGGCCATTACAAGGATTGATAATGGAACCGAAGTTCCTAAAAAAAACAGGATTGTCTATTGTTCACAAAATCCAAACACACAGCCACCAATGAGAATTGCTTTGTCAATTTCATTGATGCAGTCCATGCGGAGATCACAACATATAGATAACAAAATAATTGTAGGCCTGTGAAAGCGAAAGTTAATTGCTAGCACATAGTATGGGAAATATTTTCTGACTTTTGTACGCCAGCCACCAATTAAGACCTTAATCAAATCCAAAATGAATCAGTCTCTCTAAATCCATCCTTATCTACTTGTTTGTGTATGATTCAATCAACAGAATTTCATAATCAGCTGATACTAAGAAGAAAGAGAAGAGAATAATATGAAGAGCCATGTCTCAGAAAGGGTTCAGCCTTTTGCCAAGTGCCTCCAGAGTTGAGATCACCTCGGAATAAAACTTGGAGAATTATTACAATTTTCAAGGTGACAAAAGTGCATGTCAGATTTTTTTATCCTTATAAAATCGAAGACAAGTATGGTAATTTACAACAGCCTGCTCAATCAAGACCTCCTGGTAAAGGAGATGTCATAGATTAAAGCTACACACATGCTCAACAAAGTTCTTACTCTCAATCTCCCTTAATTATGTTGCAACCCTTCACTACTTGCTTTACCTTTCTTCATAGGAAGACCAAATTCTTCCTCAATAAACCAAGAATCAAGGACATGATGAGTGCGTGCCGCAAGAGGAGACAATCCAACAGAAAATTCACTTCAAGTTCTGACTTGTCAACCTCTTCTTTCCTTCACATGGAGCTCTCTACTCAGTTTCATCAAGTTTTCAAGCTTATCGACACTAATGGGGATGGGAAGATATCAGCTACTGAGCTCAGTGAAGTGCTCTCATGCCTTGGATACAACAAGTGCACTGCTGACAAGGAAGCTGAAGGCATGGTGAGAGTGTTGGACTTCAATGGAGATGGGTTTGTGGACTTGGATGAGTTGATGATTGTCATGAATGGCATGGAAGAAGAAGAAGAAGAAGAGAAATTTGGAAGTGGCATGGAGCATGGTGGTGGTTACCTCATGGATGCTTTTCTTATCTTTGACACTGACAAGAATGGCCTAATTTCAGCCAAGGAACTGCAGAGAGTTCTGATCAATCTAGGGTGTGATAATTGTAGTCTTAGAGAGTGCAAGCGCATGATCAAAGGGGTTGATAAAAATGGAGATGGGTTCGTGGATTTTGAAGAATTTCGATCCATGATGCAAAGTGGACTTGCCAATTAGATCTTGAAATGGGTTTGTGCTGTATTTCAATATTATTTCCTTTGTTTTCTTCTTTTTTTCACTGTACAACATATCTTAAGATAGCATAATGTGACATGTTTGCCAGATGATGATACTGTTTAAGTATGTGGTTAAAGGTTTGTTTATCAAGTTTATGTATATGTAAAATCATCTATTGAAAAAAACTATCAGCTTAAACAAATTTTAATACTTTAAGGAATTGGTCTCTAGTTTTAGTTACGATTTAGTTATATATGATATCCCATAATTATCTATTTACTGATTAAAAAAAACCCGAACTCCTTATTTAATATAATAATGTAAAAAAATAGAAAATGTGTACATTAATGGAGAGATGCATAGTATTATGTTATGGTGTATAATTATGTCAAACTTAAGGGATGCAAGTATTGTTTGCTTTTTTCTTTTACTTCACGAAGTACTGCATAGGAGTGTCAAATAGCAAGATGACTGATTAAGCAACGCAATTTCGTTTTGATTAAGTTGATTGAATACTTTAGAGGACAATTATTGTATATAAACTGTTTAGGAGATTACTTTTCAAACAAGCATTTTGTGGTGAGATAGATAATGCCTTTTGAGCAAGGAAAATTATAGGGTGACATCACAAGTACACAGAAGAATGAACACGTGTCTCTGATTTCATATCTCGGTTTCATGTGCACTCTTTTCCTTGGGATTTTTTTTGTGATCAAGTGGATGTCATTTGATGAATTTGTCTCACACTATCAAACTGTCTCCCCACTCTGATGATTTGATCTAACAAAGAGAGAGAGAGAGAGAGAGAGAGAGTTATGGACACTGTTCTCTTTGACTCTTTTGTCTATTCCTCAAAAAGAAAATGTCAATTTGTTAGGCTATCCTTGTGCCTTGAAAGAGTACATACGAGTCATATTGGATACCACACTTTTCACAACATGCCAAGGAAACGTGGAACTTTGGTGGAGTCCTCAATAGCTCAATCGATGTCAATGAAAATGAGCATGAATTTTTATCATGGGATGTCTTTATTTTTCTTTTGTGTTCTGTGAATGCATATTGTCCAAATATTGTGAATTCTGTTTTATACTCCAATCGTTCTAAAATGATTGATATTTTAGATTTTTTTACACATTAAGAAAATAAATATTTTAAGAGAATTAATATTTATTAGAGGAATAATTTTAGTATAATATCTTTATTCTCTCTTAATTTCAATAAACATATTATTAAGTATTTTAAAATGATATTATTTATTATAAGAAAAAATTGAAATAGATATTTAAATATCTCATTAAAAAGTAAGAGCATAAGTTAATTTGAATTTTTTTCAAAGTTAAAATTACAATTATTTTTGGGACAAAGAGAGAATTGTTTTTCCATGCTCCGTGCCAATCATTTAATTAAGCTTCGGTATTATTATTGATGGAAAAAAATCTTTTCATGGTGAAACTTATCATCTTTATAGATCATTATGTACTGTAGCTTAGGCAAGCATGAATAGATCACGTTATTTTAGGGTATTTATAGTGAAGAATTCACTGGTTAGAAAATAAATTAAGAAAAGGATGAAATCAAATTATACAGTATAATATTTATCAACTATTATATGGCTCAATAATTTTTAATTAAATAATATTTTTTTAAAAAACTTATGGTTAGATTCAAAGTTCATTTCATACAAATAAATATTATACTAATACAAAGTTATTTGATATTTCATTTATACAGATTAAAATTATTTAAATATTCACAATTCATCTTAAAAACTAAACTCATATAATAAATGAGCTGAGTTTACTCCGGTCATGTATAGTTTGACTCAATTGTTTCATGAATCAATCCAATATATATTGAATAAAATGGCTTAATTGTAAAAATAGTCATCCTATTTCTCCCAACTCACTAAGTGGGTCTCCCTACATTTTAATTCACTATTAGAGTCTTTTTTTTTTAAAAAAAAATTTGGCTATTTGAATTCTCATGATTAAAATTGAATGTTGACTCTTAACAAAAAATATTGTTTGCCACATGTCATTATGTAATTGTTCGTTGATTGACATGTGTCATTAATTAGATAATGACACCTGATCGTTAACGTTTTCTCTTAACAGTCAACATCTAATTTTTGCTCTGAAGACACAAATGGTCAATTTGAAAAAAAATAGAAAACTCTGATAGTGAATTAAAATATAGAAAGACCAATTTAGTAAGTTAGAAAAAATAGGAAAACTATTTTTGCAATTAAGCCAATAATATATTTATATTATTAAATTCATATAACTAGTTTTTAAATTAGTTTTATATTATTTTTAATTTTGTATGAAATAAATAAATATAAAATAATTATAATTAAAATAGAATCAAGTGATTCATGAGCTTGTATCAAGTCGAGTTCGAACTAAAAAAAAGTTCATATTGAACTCAAATCAAGTTTCAAGTCAAGTTAATTCTTATCAAGTGGAGTCTAGCTAGATGTAGCTCAACTTAATTTGAGTTAGCTCTACTTATAATTACGACACAACAATTAAATCTATCCATTATTGAAATCGATAAATTCGTTTAAAAAGTGTTGATAACGTCAATGTTATTCTTCAATATATAGATACCAACAAGTTGTTGGTTTAAGTAGTACTGGATTCGGTATCTTTAAGCAAGATCTCACCAAAGGCGACTAGCTAGATTTCTCGATAAAGATTAGTTATCAACAAAGTCAATAAATATTTCGTACCAATAGCATAATAAAAAGAATTCTTCAATATTATGGATGTAGTGATTTCTTTCTTGATGAGTTAATTTTATTGGGCCTATAACTCACTCATCATTTGCAATAGGCAGTTGCTATTGGCTCCAACCAAAGTGTTATTAGCCCTTACCACCATTCCAAAACTCCAAATTTACCCTTACACACAATACACAATGGAATCACGCTTCTGCTACATTAGGGGGTGCGAAAACTATAATCAAGATTTTGTTTTATAGTATATAACAAAATTTTGATTTCATTGTATTATTTTTGGCACCTTCCTCACATGCATAATGGTTCATGGAAAAACTGTATAACAAAATCATGATTTGATTGTGATCTTCATTGAGACACACAACAAATTCATATTTTTGTTGTTTTTTAATGATTTTTTATTAATTATAAATGAAACTTACCTTTTTCTAAAGTAATTAAATTAATTGTGATATAATTTACCATTTTTAATAGTACTCAATATCTTTTTTAATTAAAATTAAATTAATTGGATACAAGTTATTATTTATAAAGGTAATCAAATTAATTATTATAAGAATTACCTTTATTAATAGTAACCAAATCAATTCATGATATTAATTTGATTACAGTGAAAAAGAGTAATTTATCTCATCATTAATTTAAATTTATATAAAAAGATAATTTATATAATAATTAATTCGATTACTATTAAAAAAGTAATATGTGTTGTCATTAATATAATTTATATCAAAATTAATTCAAATAAGAAATATAATTTATTTTTACAATTAATTTTTTCGTGCGTGACAATGACATGGACCAATTTGGAAAAGGCTTTCAAAATGCTTTCAAAATGTAAAAGTTTTAGGGGTGTTTCTTCTAACCCATAAAAATCAAGCAACACCTCCTTTTATATTTCAGAAAGCCCAACCAATTAAAATGTAAAAGCAGGTGTTACTTGATTTTTATAGGTTATAGAAAGCTTTAGCCAAGTTTTAGTTGTCAGATTAACTTTTTAGACTGTTTTTATTTCTTTTGATCATGGTATTGACATGAAATAGCTATGCTAGAAGCAGTGATTAATATTCGTTAGCTATTGTGAGCGCACACAAGATGAGTATTCATCTCTCAGCATAGTTTACTTCATAACCACTTGATTAAGGGACACAAATCTCCATCATTTGTGCTAACAATTATTGGATTATTTTTTTGTGGTTTACTTGCTGTAGTATCAATGCCCCCCTTTTACATTCTGGATCACCCTTTCTGTAATAAAAGAGGTTGTTGACAGAAGATTTATGGGGTGTACTGGGTTGTATTTTTAGGCTAAACTTTGGCTCCTTTTTTGTTCAGTGGGTGTACTGGGTTGTATTTTTAGATTTATCTGTATTGTTGGGCCATGCTTTACGAGCCTTTCTCTCTTTAGCTGGGCTTTAGTTGGCCCATTTTCTGTTGTACCGATGACCAGAACAAAAACTTGAGTGATGCTAGTTGCACACTTGCACTTCAATTGAATTAATAATTCGAATTTTATTTTATTTTTAAAAGATTAATATTTAATAAATTGTAAAGATTTTCTTAATAGTACCCTATTTTGAAATATATTAAAATTTTCTATTTGAAATTCTTGTTAAATAAATACGGTGCTCTTTATTTTTCCTTGAAAGATTATATGTCTGTTTAGTGTTTAGTAGTTTTGATTAATTTGGAAAAACATTATTTTTCGTTTGGTCAAAAGTTCCCTCAATAAAATTATTATTATAATTATAAGTTTATATAATCTAATCCAGACACTTCGGAATTAGGGTTTAAGCATTTGGAAAATCTTATCAAAAGGTCTTGCACTTTTGCTCAACCTGTAAACTTACAACCAAACCTTGCTGATGTCCATGATACTAAATAGTTAGTTTTTAATCATTTCATCAACACACTTAACTGCATCTTTCAGATTCCCTGAATTGGGTAAGTTGTTTTGTTTAGAAGCCTAATCCATCGTGCGCAAGAAAGAAAAAATCTTTATATGATTAATTCTATAAATAAATGAAACAAACGTTGCATGATCAGGTACATACATCTCAATCCTGACATGAGTTTTGTTTCATATAATATTTTTGTAGTAATTATAATAATATGATAATATTAATAACTAATCGAACCCTTAATTTTACTTTTTTAAGCTGCTTTGATTGGACAACGAAGGACGAGAGTGATATATAAAACCAAAGGACTATATCTGTCTTGCAATCTATCAGTTTTTAATTAAATCAAAGAATAAAAAATGAAACCAAATAAACATACTCTGTTAACGATGGATTTTATATCTCAAGTGGCTTAATCGACATCTTTTTTAAGTAATTACCTAAAGCAGATACCCGATCGACATTGTGACACTTTCACTAGTATCTTAGACATTAATCTATTTGAGTTGTTTAGGTTCTACCAACAATCATTCCTTTCCAAAATAGAAATTTTAATGGCGAAAACGAATTATTGAATAAAAATAAAAACACTTTTTCATTGATAAGTTAAACTAGAATGTATTAAAGAACCCTGCCGAGTCATGTTTCTAAGTAATCATTCTTTCAAAGTGTATTTGATTAAAGACAATTCCTTTTCTCATAGATATCAAACACCAATGTGTCACAGAAGCGTTCCTTTATTATAATATATAGCGTTTATTGTAAGTTCCCTAAGCTCCAACAAAGTTCAATTTTATTACTAGTAAACTTTTAAAATTCGCCACAGAAGTTTCTAAGTACTATAATTGCATGCACTTCCAAATATGTTGGAACTAAATTCTTTAAGCTTTGCTACTATTTCCTTTTTTCCTCCTAGGCGTATCAGCCTACATTAATAATTTATATATAAATAAGAATACAATATAAATATAAAAATTCGTCTCCAAATGAATAATATATTGTTTTACTACCACTCCTTTTTCTAAACTACGATACATGGAACATATATAGTGCGGAGTGTTTTTTTTTTTTCTTTTTTCGTTTTGTCCAATGAATTATGGGATTTGACAATAGGCTAATTAATATAATATCTCATATCTGCCCATTTGGTAAATTTTCTGCCGACCCGTTAATTACAATGAAACTTAGACATAGAAGATCATTAACTTTTTTTTTAATTTAATCAGAATATAACAGTTTAATTTTTTTTACATTATCATTTAATGTTATTGTTATGTAAATATAAATTATTAACTTTCGTCGCAATTAAAAGTCATATCTAGAATAGCTTTGTTGTTAATAATGATTTTAGCTAATTCAGTTAGAATAAAATCAATAAAAGATAATTATAGCTTATACCCAAAAAAATAGTACTCAACTTAAAAATCTTTATATTAATAGTATATAAAAAATTGATAAAAAAAATATAGATTATACTGATAAAAAATAATACTATATCAAAACTGTACTCTTAATTTTGCTATCTTGTATAATTTTCATTGAAGTTGTACATATATTGCTAAGAAAAATTAAAGTTGTACATATATTTCTATATGATGCATTAGTACTAGGCGCATCAGAATCGACCTTAAATTTCTTCAAGACCAACTTAATTTAAACAATGTTTATTATGTTACTCAGAAATATAAGGATTTTGATATAATTATTTTTTGGAACAATAGTTGAATGAGTTTAGGCATACCAAAGAAGAGATAGGGGGATATAGTTTCTCATTAGCAATATCAAACTCCTTAAAATTTCAAGGATACCATTAGTTTTGTTTTTTTTTCTAGAAAAAATTTTAGAAGTAATTTTTTTTATCCATAAATGTTAATTTGTTTATTTTTTTTCCTTTCTTTCTTAACCACTTAATCAATTTTATATACCTAATTTAGATGTAATTCTATATGTGATTTTGATGAGTCGAAGTCTTTTCTCAGGTACATATTCTGTAT